>NC_134540.1:60228139-60245639 GCF_050624435.1 Tenrec ecaudatus
CGGACAGAGGTCCCTAAGCACGTGCTCTGGCAAGGTGGCTGCTGGAAGCCTTTCTCCCCGACTTCCTCCCAACCTTATCCCACCACGGGATTCCTGCTTCCTTCCGTGTTTTGCCTTCCTCCTTCATTCCTGCTTCCAGTTTCTGCTGCCTGCGCCTGCCTTCCGTGTGCCACCAGCAGAATGCCCCTGGGCACCCCTTCCGCTTCCCTTTACTGGGCTGGCCCACTTCATTCCTTGGTGCTGCCGTCCTCGTGACCCCACACGGCTGCTGGCCGCACTGTGTCATTTGTAATGTTTCATCTGTAGTCTCTCTGTAGGAGACCCACTCCTCCCAACTTCCTCGCCATTTTTTTTGCAAGATTCCTGATCATGTGACCCACTGATTCCCTTGTCAAGATGGTACCTCAAGATGGTGCCTCTTGTTCCACCCACTGGTTTAACCTTGTGGTCATGGGGACTGGATTGACGAGCTAGCCGGCCCCTTCTGGGCCCTACCCGTTTTCCTTTGTTTTCCTATCTGTTGATATTTCCTTTTGTCAAGATTTGGCAAAAGATCTTTTAGAAGGTAGGTCCCTGGACAACTGCTATTCCCATTGTTGCCAAGACCACTCAAGAGGCCTTTTGTAAGCACAGCTGCTGTTCCTGTCTCCTACCTCCACATAGTGAATGGGCCTGTACCCCAGGCTCTTCATACCCTTGGTACAATTCCACTGGCTTGGTGAATACCTAAGTAAAGATTCCAATTGCCCTCAACTATTGGCTGTATTCAGACTGAACCATTACACAAGATCCCTGCTGCCTCTGGAGGGCCTATTGCTTCACCCGGGTCAGGGATCTCCTTGGAAGTTTCTGAAATGTCACTCAAGCCGGTGGTACCCTAATGCCTGGCTTGCTGTCTAGAAAAGGGTTAGCCCTGGCCAGTGGACTACGGCTGGGTTCTGACACTGTCAAAGATAAAGACCTCTGTCTGAGGCCCTTAGGTTCCCCTGCACGGCAGAACCTCTGGTTAAGGACCCAGAGACACAGGACAGTCTAACCTTTCTGCTACTTTGGTTTCGAGATGGACAGCCAGGAATCCATTCTCAGGGTTCCACCTTTGTACTGCATCTTGTCCAATTGGCCTAAATTTGACCTGCAGATGCTAAAGAAGCAGAAATAGTGTCCTTCTCCAATACTCTAGCCCCAATCTAGGTGATAGGGTATCCTAGCCATGAAATGGCCCGCTTTCCCTCCCTACTCTAATACAACTAGAACCTTTCTGCAAGGTGCTGGGAAAGTTGGTGCAAATACCTTCTGTTTAGGCATTTTGTACTCTTGAGAAACAGTAAGGACCTTTGTTCCAAATGTACCAAGGACCCTAAAAGGCCCAACTATATCACCCTCTATCACTGAACCTCTGGAGCTTGAAGGAAGAGGTCCCCATCTAAACTCTATCCTTGGTGGAGACTTTGGCCCTTGGATGATTCATAAGCCTTTTACCCTAATTGAACTCAGGCAGATTAAGCGAGACCTAGGCATTTACTCAGACAATGAAGAACAGTACATAAATACTTATCAGCAACTCACTCTGGCCTATGACTTGGCTTGGAAGGATGAAATGATAGATATAGGACAGATTTTAAGCAAAAGGCTTGGACTCAGGTGAAGGAGAGAAAGGAAGATACTAAGCACACAAGGTGTTGGCCTCCATAGCTATCCAGCACCCATCTACTGCCTGCTAGGATCCAAAGACCCCTGCAGAGGTTTCAAGTCCCAGGCATGCCAGCATGTGTGCTACTGGGCAAAGGATCACATTAATAGAAGTAGACCTCCATGGAGACCATGCAATGGTTGCAAACAAACTGGCCACTGGCAGGACTCTGTCCTCTGAGGAACACCCAAGAGGAGAGTTGTCTGCGGGCAAGCATGCAACTGCTACATGCACTGAACAAGCCCAGCCCCGATGGCCCGCAGCAGGAGATCGCTGTGACTGGTTTGGAACCCTGGTTGTGCACGGATGTTGACAGGGAGGCCAGTATATTTTTCCAACTGGGTGTCTCTCCTAAATGACTTCCTCATACTTCAAGCAGTAGCTTGACACTTAGATATAACTCATCATCTCCACTATGCCTGGACACTTCCAATCTCAAGGAAAGTAGAGAAAATGAACCAAAACTTAAAACTAACCCTCAGGATATTGACACCAGAAACCCATTTGAACTGGAAAGATGCACTGCCAATAGCTCTGTTACATCCCAGAATTTCCCCACAACATCCTCTGTGTTTAAGCCCCATGAAGTTTTATATGGGCCATCTTTCCTTGTAACAGAGCCAGTCATAGATTCTGAAGTATTCCTAATACAGAAATATGCCTTAAGAGTAGCCAGGAGGATTTCCATCAATATGGGTTTATCCAGGCCCAAGGGAAGGAAAAATTATCTGCCTTGTGCCTTCCTGAAAACCGTTTATAGTTCTTATAGAAAATTGGAAGGATGAGTCCCCAAATTACCAGCTCCAGCCAATCTGGAAAGGTCCCATCCCAGTGATCCTCTCTACCCCTACTGCCGTTAACGTTCCAAGACAGTGTGTAGATCCACCATTCGCGGGTAAACCCGTGGAATCCCTTGGAACCAGCTCCCTTAGATTCAGATCAAACAGAGCAAGATAAGTACACACATGAACAATTAGATGGCCTTACGATGGTGTCTCTTTGGCGCCCTGAGACAGAGAAGTGCTCTGCAGAAAAAAAAATCCACAATTTTTTTAAGTTTATACATGTTTATTATATAAAATACTTGAAATAATAGGATACAATATTTACAGTTATATATTTATATGTGGTGGATTTTTTATTAAATCACTTTATTGGGGTCTCATACAACTCTTATCGCAATCCACACATACATCCATTGTGTCAAGCATTCCTATACATTTGTTTCCCTCATCATTCTCAAAACATTTGCTTTCCACTTGAGCCCCTGGTGTCTACTCCTCATTTTCCCCTCCCTCCCCTTTCCCCCTCCCCCATGAACCTTTGATAATTTATAAATTATTATTATTTTGTCATATTTACAGTGTCCGACATCCTCCTTCACTCACTTCTGCTCTGTCAGACCCTCAGGTAGGAGGTCATATGTAGATCCTTCTAAACTGTTTCCCCCTTCTTCCCACCTTGTCTCTACCCTCAAAGTATTGCCATTTTCACCACTGGTCCTGAGGATTTCATATGTCCTGGATTCCCTGTGTTTCCAGTTCCTACCGTTACCAGAGTTCAACCTCCAGTCCAGCCAGATTTGTAAGGTAGAATTAGAAACATGATAGTGGGGGAGGGAAAGAGAGGGGGAGGGATCATTTAAGAACTAGAGGAAAATTGTATAATTCCTCACTGCGACACTGCATCCTGACTGGCCCGTCTCCTCCCTGTGACCCTTCTGTAAGAGGATGTCCAGTTGCCTACAGATGGGCTTTGGGTCCCCACTCCGCACTCCCTCTCATTTACAATAATATGATGTTGTTTATTGATGCCTCAAACCTGATCCCTTTGACACCCAATGATCACACCAGCTTCCAGGTAAGCTTTGTTGTTTCTCAGCTAGATGGCTGCTTGTTTATCTTCAGGCCTTTAAAACCCCAGATGCTATATCTTTTGATAGCGGGGCACCATCAGCTTTCTTCACCACATTTGCTTACGCACTCACTTTGTCTTCAGCGATTGTGTCGGGAAGGCGAGCATCTCAGACTGCCTAAAATCGATGGTGAGGAGGGTGTAGGAAGTCTGGTAGGGCTGGATCAAGGACAATATAGCCAAAAGGAATCCCTGAAACTCAAATGAAGGCTGAACATGATAGTGGGACAAGAGGAAAGTAAAAAGAAATAGAGGAAAGAACTAGGAGGCAAAGGGCATTTACAGAGATCTAAATACAGGCATATAGATATGTAAATATATTTATATACGATGAGGGGGAAATAGATCTATGTACATACATGTATAGGTTTAGTCTTGAGTAAGCAGATGGGCAGTGGGCCCCTACTCAAGTACTCCCTAAAGCAAGAGCACTTTGTTCTAATAATTCCACAACAGATTGCAAGCTAGTAAAAGCTATGCCACAATTCCTGTGTTTAAAAGAAACTTTCAGGCTATGCTTGTCAATCCAGTGTTAATACTTCCTGAGATTTCCTCTGGAATCTTCCAGTGTGAAATTAACCCACACTCCCATGGGCTTTGCCATCCCACAGCTCCTGCCCTGGACTTACCTGAACTGTTCACCTGTCTGGACTCTTCCACAAGTCATCAGATTACCAATGACACTGAGCCAAGTTGTCATCCTCAGGATCACTAGTGTCTGTATCACCTCCATCCCATCCACAGTGGACGACAACCTCTCCCAATAGAGCAGGAATTGTGTGGACCCAAGGCCCCGCTTTGTGTCCGTTGACAGAGGAAGTAGCCAGAGACTATAATTGCATAATATACTCAAAGATTTGGGTCTATACTCCTTCAGTGGGGAATGGAGTTTCAGGGAATAAAGCACACTAATTAGACACCTATGAGAAAATCAAAACCGACCATGTACAGACTAAGGCCACCTAGCACAGGTAACGCCAAACTTGGCCACAACCTACTTACGTGACATTATACACATGCACCTGAACTCAGCGAATAAGATTGACTAATACTGTCACACAGGCTGAGGGCAGGACCACCTCTCTTCTCTTGCTCAGATGTGTGGTGCCAACAGAGGATGAGATTCCTGTCACATGTGGGCGCGCATGCGCCTGTGTCCCTACCCAGGGTCTTGTCAGGTACCACCACTCTCTTGGCTTCTGGGGATTTCCTGTTTCTGCATATGTGGTTTCATGCTCCTATTCCAATATCCTTTCCATGTGGTTTTTCGCGTGCAGTCACAAACTCCAACGTGATCCCCACAGAGCCTTGCACCCTTTGCAAAAACAGCGGGTACACTTAACATCTGTAATACCCGAGACCTTCCTTTCCCTCATAAAGTCACTTGGATTACAAAAGTGCTTCTGCCATGTGAATTCAGCCTTGCGAAACAAGAACCGAATTATACCACCCCAGAAACCTAACACTGGCAGCTGCATTCATTTATCAGAGAAGCCATCTGACTTGCCTACCTCTTCAACTAGGTGAGCCATTTCCTTTACATACGCCTATTTTTCTGCATATATGTATTATTCCGGGTAGACTATAGAAACAAATCCAGAGACACTCATATGTGCATAAGAAAGAGTTTGATATAAAAGAGCAATTTAATATTGAGAAAATATCTCAGCTCAGTTCAGATCAAGATGATAGTACGACATTAGCCCATATGTCCAATTCCAATCTATACATTCCTCTTCAGACTCATGAAATACATGCAATGACGCTGAATAAAAGATCACAGGCCAGTGGGTGAAAAGTCTTATGGATCCACTGGCGATAGAGGCTCTCAGGGGTCTCCATGAGACTCCTTCAGCTCCAGGGTTCTAGCATGGCTCCATATGTTTTGTCAGCAAGCATGTCTCACAGGAGTGTGTTGGTGTCCCACCTCCAGTGAGCTATTTATCTCCTTGGTACCTTTAAAAGAGGTCATCAAGCTGTGACGTGATTGACAGGCTCAACTCCAAGCCTTCACTCTTCAGTCTCAAATGGACAACAGATTATGTAACTACCACAGACCGCCCCTTGTCAATTTGACACTTTCACAAAACTCTTTAGCCATATATAATTTTCAAACAAACAATAATAAAATCTTATCTGTACCCAACAGGATAAAACTAAAATGGATACAATCCAATATATGCCACCCTCATTTAAACATATTCTATAAGTAAACAAAACAAAAATATCCTATACTTATGTGAACACCTACACCACACCATGATCCTATAATCCAATGGAAATATTCCCCCACCTATGAAAGTTTGTAAGGCAACCACATCATGCACTTATGCCCCATTTTGGGTATCCAATTTCTATATTGCCTACTTACATCAACCCAGTGCTCTGAGGCGACAATCATATTCTTTGATGTGAAGAGTCTTCATTCCAGTTCGAACATTGGGAAATCTGCATCCATAAGCAAAGTAAAATCAGAACAGGCCATCTATAAAGTCAGGAGCAATGTGCATGAGTTCACAGGCTCCAGAATCTTCTCTTCATCTGGTTGGGTTCTGGTCAACCCAATGTCAGCTGCCTCACTTAGCCTCACTAAGGGTGCCATTGGCTGCCTTGCCGTTAGACCAGTGGTTCTCAACCTTCCTAATGCTGTGACTTTTTAATACAGTTCCTCATGTTTGGTGACCGTCCAACCATAAAATTATTTTCACTGCTACTTCATAATTGTAATTTTGCTACTGTTATGAATTGGGCAACCCTGTGAAAAACTCGTTCGACCCCCGAAAGGGGTCGTGACCCATATGTTGAGAACCGCTGCTTTAGACCGTGGACCCCATCACAAATTCTAAACAACCTTAGTCCCCTTGGGCTATATCATGAACCTCAGACCAGACACCCTGCTCTGACCTTCTCCTCTAGTTCCTGTAAACCAGGTCCACAGGTGTCAGTGGTCAGACACAACCAGTCTCTTTATTGCTGCATTTCTTTCACTTCCATGCAACAAGTGGATCCAGGTGGTTACCTAGCCAGCATTTCAGCTTGCCCACAGGCTTCCTTAAATGTTCAGTCCTAGAGAGGCATTTTCTTCATGGTTCCAGAATTTTTTCCAGCCTCAAGCACAAACCACAGTTCAAAATTCAAAGAGTTCCTTTTTATTCTGTCTGTCACTAGCCCCCTAAACAAATCTCTTGGAATTGAAATATCCTGAGTACTCCAAAGCACTGGGTGGGGTTTACCTTTTCAGAGACTGCTTTGCAAGCATTCCTAGCCCATTTAAAGAATCAAAATGCAATGGCTGAAATCAAAGCTTACAAAGTCTCTATTTTCATACTTCTGAATAATCATTTCTATCAATCATTATATCAACATTAACTAGCAGAAGAAATCAGTATAAACAAAATAGAATCACATTCTAATCTCAATTCTTAAAACAGTTGAATTCAATCCTTATTTTGCTTATTTTAATCCTTATCTAAACTATTCAATCTATACAAAGTATGGGATTAGGCCTCTGACAGCATCAAGCCAGAACCAACCAGCCTTCTGACAGCTATTTTGACTTTGTATCAACTATTTACCCTAAAAACATGGTTTCTGAGAAATTCAAGGGGCAATTGCTACACCTGAGCTTAAAATATACATTAACAACATTCATTTTCATCATCTCAAACAGGAATATACAAATACAAGAACCAAACAAAATAATCAAATATTTAACTCCCCATATTCTTTCCAGAAAACAACCTAGTAAACTGCATGGAAATAGCTTACCTCTGGGTAGACAGACAAGAAAACTACTATGAGGCAGAAGTCTAAAATGCATCTACTTTCCTTCTTCATGAATTGTTTCTCTCGTATCCTACTCCCAAGCTGCCATAATGTGGGTAGACTTGAGAAATAAATCCAGAGACACTCAAGTATATAAGAAAGAGGTTTATATACAAGAGCATTTGAATATTAAGAAAGCATCCCAGCCCAGTCCAGATCAAGTCCATAAGTCTGATATTAGCCCATATGTCCTATATCAATCTATAAATTCCTCTTCAGACTTATGAAACACATGAAATGATGCTAAATGGAGGAAGATCACAGGCCATTGGGTGGAAAGTATTGTGGATCCAGTGGCAATAGAAGCATCTTAGTGCTGGCAGGGGTCTCCACATGGCTCCTTCAGTTCTAGGGCTATAGTGTAAGTCCACATGTATTGCCAGCAGCAAGGGAGGATGCTTGTGTCCTGTCTCCAGAAAGCTATTCATCTCCTTAGTGCCTCCAAGTGAGGTCATCAAGCTCTGACCTGATTGACAGGCTAAACTCCATCCTTTCATTCTTCTATCTCAAATGGACAACAGATTATATAATTGTCACAACATATGTAAACTTTATTGCATTGATTACTCTAGAGAACACAGTTGACACCAAGAAATGCATTTTTATAGAGATGAGCTTTTAAAACTGGTTATCAATCGTATTATAATTTTAAAGGCACTCATAAATCTACCTCCATTAGTAAAAGGGTAATACTAGTACAAGGTATGAGTTGGCAATATTAAACATAAAATATCAACAACAACAGATCATGTATTGGCGGGAAGCCAGACTCTAGGTTGTCATGTGCTTGATGCTTCCCTGCAGTTTCATCAGGATTAGAACTAGCTGAAGTACTTAAAATAAAAAGAAATGTCATCTTTCTGCTGAGAATGGTAATATATTGACATTACCAAGACAGATGGGGGCATTGGGCCATCTAAACTCTATCAAATCACTCTTACCAACAGTACCACCCCTTCCCATATAAAAAGAATACCCCATCTTTGTTGGTTAATTCATTATCAGCACCATGATCAGTTCCGCCCACATTTAATAACATTACCCTAGGTGTGCCTGCCAGTATGGCACCTGGAGCATTGGCTGGGCAATTCCCTGAAGCAGATGCCTTAGCAGACATTGCTGAATGATCTCAGGATACACTGCCCTCCACCCCCCACCATTGTGTAAAGCCCTATAACTAAATTTAAAGGTGAAATACAAATTCTCACTCTGAAGTGTGCTTCTCTACAAAAAAAAAACCAAAACCAAAACTACTAAAAAATGTACAAAGAGAAACATTGAGAACATGTGGGGATGTCTACTAAGGGTTTTGATTAATGCTTTAAGGAAAATAAAGGGGATCCGCCTGAGGATGTAGATAAGGTTTTCCAGTTCTTATGGGGATTTGGATGTTAGAGCAAAAAATCATAAGTTCAGATGACCTACGTTTACCATAACAACGAAGATCACTCTCAAAATGAGTCACAGCATCATCTAAGATGGCTCTGATTGTGGTTCGATGTCAGTAAGCCTGCAGTGAGAAGAAACTTAATTTCATTAAGATATTTGCTACAATTGACCCCAGTTTGGCTTCTTAGGATAGAGATCAAGTGGCAGAACTTTATTGACAGAAACAAGGTGTTTGTTATGCATGGTTATGTAATTGATATCAAAATCAAAGTAATAAACAGCAAAGACTTAGGGAGGCTTTCCTTAGGCTTAAAGTAGACAGGAAACATAAGAAATATTCACTTAATCTCAACAAGCAGAAGAATTCTAAATTAAGTGAATTCAGTGTAATTCGAATCACCAAAGGACAGCCGTTGCCCTTAGTCAATTCCTAGACTTGAGCCAGTTTAAAGAATCACAACCCTTTCAATGAAGAAGAGGCCTGCAGCCCTTTATTACAGCCCACACAGTACCACCCCAAATTTATACTGCTATTGTCTCCCCGCCCTCCTCCAAGGGATCTGTACCTTTTTGAAAAGAGTAACAGTTCATTGAAGAAAAAGGACATAAGATATTTGGGGATGGCTAACCACTGATTCTAACTTGTTACTAATTTTAGGCGACACAAATGCCACTGTGCCCTCACCCACTCCCCCTATCAGAGAGGGAGGGTGTGGAGATCAAATTATTGAGGTAGTCCTAGCTCCGGCACATTTCACTCTGTGTCCTAAAACTCATTCAGTAGTGATTTCCCTGGCTTGCGAATGGATAATTGGAAAAGTAATACTCAGCAACTGCCAAAACATCCTGCACATGGAATTATGGCTACTATAGGTAAGAAAAGCCAAATGAAATTTATTATGATGGTCTCTATATAGGAAAATAGAAAAGCATTCCTGCATTCCTGGATTGATTGCTGAGATTAGTGTTACCATCAGGCCTTGAAGGATGCAAGGAGAATAATTCCCAGCACATCCCTATATCATACACCATAAAAACTTATATGCACACGAGGGTTTTATATAAAGGATAATTATACTTTAAGAATAACATCCCAACCCAATCCAGTCTAAGCCCATAAATCTGATATTAGCCCATATGTCTGATACCAATCTATAAAGTCCTCTGCAAACTCATGAAACACATGCAATGACGCTGCATGCAGAACAATCACAGGCCAGTGGGTAGAAAATTCTTGAATCCAGTGACGTTGTAAGCATCTCAACACTGGGAGGGGTCTCTGCGTGGCTTCTCCAGCTTCAGAAGTCTGGTTGCATCAGGGTAGGTCCATGTAGCTTCTTCAGCTCTTGGCACTAGGATAATTCCATGACTCTTGTCAGCTGCAATGTCTCCCAGGGAGTGAGCAGAGAGAGAGTCTCTCCTGATTCCAAGAAGGAAATACCAGAGGTCCCAAAATCCTCAGGAGAAAGCTATTCCCACACAGAGGCCTCATTGGCTGTGATCTGATTGACAGACTATAGTCCACCCTTTCACTCTTAATCCTCAAATTGACAAACGATTATATAACTACCACAATACCCGTCTGGTCTAGGGAAAAAACAACCAAAGAATACCCCGCCCCCTCCTGCCCACATGATGGGAGCAGATTATCATAAAGTTAACTAGATGGTGACTGCAACTGAAGATGTTTATTCAGATTTGATTCATTTCTTGAACAAATTATAATATCTCTACTATAAAGCTATGGATTTTATTTCTGGTTTTGAAGTAGCAGAAGCAGGCCAATAAAATACCTACATTGTCTAACTTCAAGGTACATCAATTATCCACCATTATGTTATAATTTAATTCACAGCAACTTGACCACCTTTTCATTCCACAAAGTGCGACACTAGTCCATTACACTGCTGGAATTGAATGGATTGAGCCCAGTAAGGAACAAGTACCCATGAATCGAGACTAAAATAATCAACCCAATGAAAATAATGGTAACTTCCACTTCAGTAGAATTTGTAGAGGTTCAGTGATGGGAGGCATGTTGAGATATTCCTAAGAAAGTGAAGGCTAAATTGCACCTAGTCCCTTCAGAAAGTCAAACGGAGAGACAACGTATCTCTTAATTAGACACATTTCTCAAATTAGAGTTATTCTTAATGGCATGGATGGATAAACGCTTTAGGGAACAGACATGACTTCAAGTCTCAATTTTGTCTCCTAGAAGCAAGTGTGCCATCTGCAGGTAGTTAATGAGGCTCTGTCAATTCCGATGCTGAGTTCTTCCTCATGTAGTACAGTTTCTCAGATTACTTACTCTCCACACAGAATAAATCAATACAGTGAAAGAATGAATACAACACCGACGCTTACCTTTTCTGATTTTAAACTACTCAATATTCCCATATTTGACTCTAATGACAGAATTTTAATCTGTGTAATTTCCCCATGTATAAATGAAGTGTTTGGAATTCTCATTCATAACAAGGTTACCCGTAGTTGGTGATGACTCACACAGTTGAATGCCTTTGCATAGTCAATAAAACCAAGTAAACATCTTTCTGATTGCTGTGCTTTCAGCCAAGATCCATCTGGCATGAAGACTAATATCCCTTGTTCCACATCTTTTTCTGAATCTGGCTTGCATTTCTGGCAACTCTATATCAGTGTTCTGTTGCATCTGTTTTTGAATTTCCTTTAGCAAAATTTTATTTCAATGTGATGTTAATGGTAATATTTGAAAATGTCCACATTCTGTTGGGTTATCTTTCTTTGGAATGGGCACAAATACGAACCTTCCAGTCAGTTGACCAGGTGGCTGTCTTCCCAATGTCTGGTCATTGACTGAGGGGTGCTTCTTGAGCTGCCTTACTTTTGGAAATCTTTTTTATTGGTGTTCCAGTTCTGAGGAGCCTGTATTTTGCTAATATCTAGGTGTAGCTTAGACTTCCTCCTTCAACAGTATCAGTTCTTGATTTTAAGATATAGTTGAATGTCAACCAATTTTATTTGGTACATTAGCTCTATATATTTATTCTCTTTCCTTTTGACATGTTTTATATAATTCAGCATTTGCTATAGAATTCTTGAATATTGAAATTCTAGATGTGAATTTGCTCTTCGGTTATTTCATCTTGAGATGTGCTGAGCATATTTTCACTTTTGCTTTTCTAGTCCTGACCTTTGCACATCTCATTGTAATGCTATCCTCTCTCTTCTCAAGGTTCCTTATGAAATATTCTATTCAGTTCATTTACTTCATTATTTCTGCCATTTACTTTAGCTAAACTATTACATGTTCAGTAATATTTTCAGAATTTCTTCTGACATAAATGTTCATCTTTTCTTTAATTGTCTGTCTTTTAAATGATTTTTTCCTTCATATATGACATTCTTGATGACAAACCATAATTTGTCTGATTTTCAATCATGATAATTCTATGTATTGATTCTGTTCTTGTCATGGTCTTTAAAATCAAGGTCACATTTTGACTAATAAGGACTTGTTTTCATTTTCTTCAGCTTCATAGAAACATTTCAAAGGGTAGGTGAAACACAAAGTGCACCTATTGGTCAAGGCTGAACTGACTTGAAGAGATACAGTTAGAATGTGAACTTCTGTGTGAGCAATTGATGGTCAGTTCCAGAGTTTTCCACTGACCTTGTCTTGTCTGGTGATGTTTAGCTTCTTCAATTCTCATTCCCACAGATGTATTCAATTTGATCCCTGTATAGTGTATCTAGTAAGGTCCTCATATATAGTTGTCATTTATGTTGTTTTAAAAGGTATATTAATTGAAGAAATTGTTGGTCTTGCAAAATTTTAACAGTCAATTTTTAGCTTAACTTCTACTACCAAGGCCATCTTTTCCAACTAAGATATTTCCAGTTCCCATATTAAAAATACCATTATAAAATATAACTTAATTGCATATTTAATAAACTTCAGGCTGAATTGGTGGGATTCTTCAGTGTCTTCAATCCTCAGTGTGTTTGTTGAATAAATTTTAATATTTGCATAAATGATCTTCTTCATAGTCAAATAGATATGATCTCATTTTAGACAGAATAATACTCAAGATAGATTTTGATTACTTTAATCTGTCTATTAAAGTAATGCTTTTCTTATATTTGCTGATACAGAATGAAAACGTCAATCTTTCGAATGCCTAGAATTTCCTCATGGAAAATCTTCATTGAATTTTATATATCCCCAAAAGTGTGAATTCCTAATATGTAGGACATTGTCTTCCAGGAAAATTATTCAAAATTATCTTGGACCCTAATGATTTCGATTATTTATTTATTCAGAGAAAATCCTAATATGGCAATATATGTGAGTCTTCAGGATAATTTTTAATCTAACTCCTAGAAAGATAATGGTTAAAGAAACAATTTAAATCATAAGCCTTTATATAATTTTACCTTTCCAAATAGATATGCAAGTTTAAAGATTAACAGATTCTATGTAACACTAAGGAGTCTGTCCATTCCACAAATATTGCCTGATTAAAAATATTACATAGAGAGAGAGAGAAAAAGAGAGGGAGAGTGAGAATTCACACAAGAGCAATTTGCAGATAATATGGTTATAATCATATGTTTACAAAGAACATACTATGCCCTGAAAATTGATGAGTTACATTTTATATAAATGATTCGTTAATAAATATTTTAAAAAATCACAAACAAAACAAAAACAAACAAGTGAAAATATCCAGGTATCAGGAAATCAGGATTCTCAAGAAGTTTTGCAACAAACTTCTCTTGGGGTGTGTATGAGGAGAGTATTATCTCTGGGCTGCATGCCTGAAGTCCCTCCCTTTGACCATGGCTACAACCTGTCATTAGGATGTACTAGCACGCCTATGGTTCTTCTGCATCGTAAAACAGAGGTAACATTTTAAAACTCTATTACCGAAGTACTTGATCTATTACATTTGTGTTAATTTTACTTTAAAAAGGTTAAACCAGCGTGAGGATGGCCTCGTTAGTTAAGCCTGGAAAAAGAATTTAGAATGAAGAGACAAGAAACATCATATCTTCAATTGGCCTATATAAACACACTGCCTTGGTCTTGAGAAGACCATATGGCAGAAAAAGGCAGGTAATCTCCGAGAGCCAGGGGTTTAAGTTCTGTGAGTAAGGTTAGGTGTCTTGAGGGATGGAAATCTACCATAACATATGGGTTTAGGAATGTTCCAGATGAAACACAGCCCAACCAAAATGCTGAGCAGAGTGTCCAGTTAACCTGTGTCTGCAATTCTGACCTACAAAAATTAAAAGAACAAGAAATTTAACGTTTTTAAAATCAACTAATTATGGGAATTACTATGCAGCCTAGAAGACTAACACTGGCTCTCATCCAGTGCCAAATGACAGACATGGCTGGGATCCTTCCCCGCTCTGAATTGCTCTAATTCCATAGGGCCTTTGATTCATAATCAAGTTAAATTTTCATTTTAAAATTATGTATATATCACAGCCTTTTTTATGAATCCCACAGCTTGGAGGACACAACCATATATAATCCATCCAGACAAAACTCAGTGCCATGAAGTTGATTCTGATTCATAAAGCAACCGTATAGAACAGGGGTGAATTGTATCTATGCGTTTTCAAGACTAAATCTGTATGGTGGTAGAAATCCTCATCTTTCTCCTATGGAGTGGCTGGTGGTTTTGAACTGCTTACCTTGTGTTTAGCAGCCTAACCTATAGCCACTATGGCACCATAGCTAGTTAACTAACTCTAATACACTGCCATTAAAGCGACAATGACTCAGTGACCCTGAGGGGCAGGGTAGAACCCCACTGTGAGTCTCTGAGACTGTAGCTCTTTACAGGAGTAGAAAGCCCTGACTTCTGAAGGGGTGCTGGTACTTTCAAAATCTGACATTGAAATTACAGTCCAACATGTAGTCACTATGTTCTAACACTCTTAGAGGGTCTAAAATGCCTGCAAATTCCAATTTTGTGACTAATGTCTTTAGCTAGCTTTAAGCTACCATTGAGTCAAACATATTCAAGTCAGCACAGATGAAGGGTCAAGAGAAAAATGACAGACTACATCTCAGAAAATTAAAACAATGGCAAAATTTAGAATTAGTTTTTAGATAATTTTAAAATAAATACTTCTTCCATTTATCTTAAATACATATTTGATATTAGGAAGTATCAGTATAATTCTATTATAATTTTAGCTTGCAGTTATGTGTTTGCTATATTTCATAACATAAAATAATGGTCAATAGAAGTGGAAACTCTGTCACTGATCTCATCCCTGTTTCTTGGTTATTGACAATACTCGTTATTGTTCGTTATATTGGGGAAGTTATCAAGTTAAGAATGTTTCAGATATAATTAGACAAGTTCTCTACCCAGCACTGCCTGAAAGCCTATCTCTCACTGGTCTCACGGCTTTCTCTGTCCTTTTCCTGAAACATTACCAAACTTTTAAATAGCTGCAATCAATGCATTAAGGACATGTAACTAAGCTCACAGGCACTTGGCTCTGGGGACGTTGGTCAGCAAACCCAGTTCCCTTAATGAAGTGCCTGTACCACAAGTCAATCTCTTACCCACAGTCACAAACTTGACTTACTTTCTGGACTAGAAAGTCTGACTGTTCCATAGCCTGCTCTTGGCTCACCTGCTACCACCGCTCTGCTAGTCCTCCGATGGTCCTCTAGCATCACAGCTCTCTCTAGGACCACAGAATGCCCGGTAACATGCGTGTGGACCTGGGGCACTGGCAGGGGGAATCCAGCAGGCTAGTCCTTTGATCGGGCATCATGTTTAAACAAGTTAGATTTTGCAACTGAGAACTCCAAAATCAGGTGTTCTCTCTTCTGCTACAGTTTGACCCACGAACAAATAAAAAGCTGTGCTTCCCGTCTCCCATTCCTTCTTTCTGTCACAAAATGTGGAGGCATTACAAAGGATCCAGTTCCACATCCCAAACGAGAATCCCATGGGAAAGCCGTATTTGACCTCTTCTGGCTGCCAGAGGAAAAGGGAAATTCAACTCCCCCAATAGCCAGAAGGCAGGGAGGTCAGGCAGGTCTTCTGTTTCTCTAAGCCTCATTTTAGGTGCCAGATTTTGTTTAACTGAGTTTTCCAGAGAAACAAAACCAGTAACATTCAAATAATAACTTTACAACATTAAAAAATTATATCATAGAAGCAGCCTGGGCCATTCCAGTTCAAGTCCTGCCTGGGTATTGGCTGTTCCAAGCCAGCAGTTCAAAACCATCAGTCACCGAAGACGAAAGATCAGGCTTTCTACTCTTATGAAGAGTCTCAGGAACCCACAAGGGCATTCTAGCCTCTATTATAGGGTTGCTATGAGTTGGCACTGATTCAATGGCAGCGAGGGTTTTTTGTTTGTTTGTTTTAGACAGCCACATTCTTAGTAACAATTCGTGCTTTCTAGAGAAACAAAACAAGGGACACTCATAATTTATGAAAAGGAATTTTCTAATATATATATCAAGGAAGCATACCAGGTTGTTGACCTCACATCATTTGGTCCCATCCTGGCTGAAGACCCATGCAGTCTCATACAGTCACAAAACCATGAAGCAGGAAGTCCACTCAGGAAAGTGGGACAGCACTGGCCACTGGGTAAAATTCACATGGATCCAAGGTTGGTAGGAACATGGAAGAGTGCTGACAGCTCCCAGGATGGGCAGGGCACATGGGCAGCCAGCCCTAGAAACAGGAAGAAGAGAAGCAAGGTAGAGACAGTAGTTTCCAGAGGCGCTCTCATAAGTAGGCCACATTCCCAAGGAGACGTCATCAGGCACCGTCTTGACTGAGGGCTTGGACTCCACCAGCTCTTCTTAAAGGTGTACACATTGGAAGAAAAACTTACCATCACCTAGGTATATAAGCAGCATATTCTTATTCTTGCTCTTTTTTTCTGAAAATGAATTTTGCTTTTATCCTGGAATCACATGTACACTGCATTTTAAGACCTGGGTTGACATATTATTTTTCCTCACTGCATTTTATTGATATTGGTCTAATCTGGTTTCCACAGTTATTTTTTGAGAATATAGTGGATTTGAATTATTGTTTCCAAAACACAGTATCTGTTGCTTTTTCTCAGCTGTCTCCAAGATATTTTTTTGGTTTTTGTTTTCTGTAGTTTTAATATCCAAAAAGAATATGTAATTTTTGTCATATCTATTTTTAATTTGATTCTTTGAGTTCCTTTTTTTCCTTTCCATTTTTCTTTATTTTTAAGCATTATGACTTTTCTTTTCTGTTTAGATTCAAATTAAACAACTGTTAAAAACTTTTTATATTATTGTAAAGGGTACACTTTTTGTTTTCTTTAATCTTTGCATGAATTTCTAGATTAGAACATAAATATATAAGCTATTTTATATCTTGGCTCTAGCTGTTGTCATTTCCATTTCATTATACCCATTATATAAAAATATATGTGTGTGTGCTTTTTTCCCCTCAAGAACCCAATTTAATAAAATGTACAAGGAGACGGGTAGAAAAGAAACAAAAACAAACAACAATGACCTAACAATGTCACTGGGCGAGAAAGACAATTCAGGAGTGGTCATGTGCCCACGCGGGCAGGTAGGATGGGGGCGGCTCTGAAGGCACTTCCCATTGCGTGTCCACACTGGAGGGTTGCTGTGGGGGGGGGGCAGGGGGGAGTACGTAG
>NC_134540.1:60250639-60448538 GCF_050624435.1 Tenrec ecaudatus
TCATTTAATATAATATATATATACACATACATATATACACATACACATACATACACACACTTATATCTTTTTTTTTTTTTGCATGATGCCTTATATCTGGTCCCTTGGGCACCTCGTGATCGCACTGGCCAGTGTGCTTCTTCCATGTGGGCTTATTTGTTTCTGAGCGAGATGGCCGCTTGTTCACCTTCAAGCCTTTAAGACCCCAGACACTATCTCGTTTGATAGCCGGGCACCATCAGCTTTCTTCACCACATTTGCTTGTGCACCCATTTGTCTTCAGCGATCCTATCATGGAGGTGTGCAGTCAATGATATGATTTTTTGTTCTTTGATGCCTGGTAACTGATCCCTTTGGGACCACTCGATCACACAGGCTGGTGTGTTCTTCCATGTGGACTTTGTTGCTTCTGAGCTAGATGGCCGCTTGTTTATCTTCAAGCCTTTAAGACCCCAGTCACTATCTCTTTTGATAGCCGGGCACCATCAGCTTTCTTCACCACATTTACTTGTTCACCCACTTTGGCTCCAGCCGTTGTGTCGGGAGAGTGAGCATCATAGAGTTCCAATTTAATAAAAGAAGGTATTCATGCATAGAGGGAGTGTTTGAGTAGAGGCCCAAGGTCCTTCCGCCACCTTAATACTTGACCTATAAATATCGACACAAAGATCTATTTCCCCAACCTCCTATATATATTTGCATGTACATGTCTTTGTCTAGACCTCCATGAATGCCCTTTGACTCCTAGCTCTTTCCTCCATCTCCCTTGACCTTCCTCCTGCCCTACTACCATGCTTCATCGCCACCTGGGCTAGCGTATACCTCTTCTCTAAGCAACCTTACCCTTGATCATTTCCCACCAGGCCTGCCACTCCCCCTTCTCTACCCTTTGGGGTCCCATGTTTTTCCCTTGTCCCTGGGTTTGTTAACACCACTTCCTTACCCCCCTCTACCCCCCACCCCAAGTCCCCCCGGAACTGTCGGTCCCGTTGTTTTTCATCCAGATAGTTCATCCAGCCTGTCCTATTCAGACAGACGTGTGGAGTCACTAACATGCACGAAAACTAGACAGAGGAACACAAAGCAACAGTATACAACCAGACAACAAAACAACCAAAACAAACCACTGAAAAAGAACAGAACAAAACAGTTCACAAGAGAAAAGCTTGTAGTTAGTTCAGGGATCTTTGCTGGCCCTTAGGAGCGTTTTCCAGTCCAGTCTGTTGGGGCACCACGCCCTGGCCCCAAAGTCCACTTTCAGCATTCCCTGGGGACCTTGCCACTCCATTCCCTTGCTGTTCCGCTGCACTCCCCCAGTGCTTTGCCTCGGTGTGGTGGGATCAGGTCAGGTGCAATTCCCACACTGTGTCTCCGGTGCTGTCCCCTGTATCGCCCTTAGTCACTGAGGGCATCATGTCTCATAGTAGGGCCAGCCATGTTGTTCTCTCTGTGGACTGGCTGCTCTACTCAGGAACATCATCATCACGGCCTGGTGGGCCAGGCTGTGCTCCACTCTCTCCTCCTGCCCCTTCATCTGCTCCCGTGTGCTCTGATCAAAAATGTCCATCTCCCATAGCTGCAGGGTCAATGTCGTCCTTTGGAACAAGTTCTTTTCGGGGGAGGGGCAGGAATCCACTTAATTTATGGTGCTGGGGCCAGCCTCCCAGACCTCTCCACCGGTTCCGTCCTCCACGCCGGGATATTGCATTCACACCTTGCGACACTGGGTTGAAGTCTGGTCCCACTTTCCCTGTGGAGATATAAACCATACCCTCCCCTTGGGTGGATTAATGCCCCATTTCTGTCATGCTGATTGTACTTACCTCAGGGGACTCATGTTGTACCTGTCCCTTTGGGTCTGGCTTACCTCGCTTAACATAATTCCTTCCAGCTCTTCCCATGAAATAACGTGTTTCATGTGCTCATCGGTGCTTTTTAGTGCTGCATAATACTCCATTGTGTGTATGTGCCAAAGTTTGCTAATCCACTCGTCTATCGATGGAAACTTAGGCTGTTTCCAAGTCTTTGCTATTGTGAATTGTGCCGCAATAAACATTGGAGCGCATATGACTGGTCGTGTTTTATTTGCTGCTTCAACCTGGTATATGCCCAGTAGAGGGATGGCTGGGTCGTAAGGTAGATCAATTTCCATTTTCTTTAGGTATCGCCAGATTGCTTTCCACAGTGTCTGTACAAATCTGCACGACCACCAGCAGTGGAGGAGGGTTCCTATTTCACCACAGCCCCTCCAACACTTGTTGCTCTCTGATTTACTGATCTGGGCTAGCCTCAGGGGTGTTAGGTGGTATCTCATGGTTGTTTTGATTTGCATTTCTCTTATGGCAAGGGACTTCGAGCACTTTCTCATATATTTATTGACCATATTGATCTCCTCTCTAGTGAAAGTTCTTCTCATTTCTTTTGCCCACTTCCTTAGGGGGTTAATTGTTTTCCTCTTTTTGCAGGTCATGATGGTGTTGTAGATTTTAGTAATGAGCCCTTTGTCTGACGTGTCATTACTAAAAATCTTCTCCCAGTCTGTGGGTTGCCTTGTGGGATCTAATAAGAATAAAACACCTGTGCACCACGAAAGACTTTGCAATTTGGTGAATTTTAATATTTTTTGAACTTGGGTTATTTTTTTACCTGATATTTAAAATTTGGGGAGGAGTTATGATTCAGAGCCTTGCCTTGTTGGTGCAGCAGCCCCTGCCTGGCTCCTAACCTGCAGCCAGGCCTTTATCCCCCAGTCACCCCTCTATGTGAGATGGATGTGGCAGCTGCCTTCACAAAGACTTTTCCCCGGGAACCCTACATGGCAACTCCACTCCTCTATCCTTACATCAGAGTTTATAATGTAACAGTTGATTTTATATTATCTCCTGAGATCCATTAGGGTACACTCTTAGGTTTATGTGTTTTTCCATTTTGATTCAAGTGTTTTCCATGCTTTATCAATGAAATTCAATATATATGCAGTAGGAGGAGGAGTTGTTAAATGGTGGTGGATCTTGATGGAAGCTGTACAATTCAGGTTTTTCTAGTTACAGTGGGACCTCTTTATGTCTTCTCCTCATAGGCTCTTCTGCACAGACTCTGCCACAGTGTGGCCAGTCTGTTTCCTATCTGTCTGCAATATCCCCCTCAGCATGCCACCCTTGTGGTTCCTCCCACATCCAATGCGCTTCTGGGTCCCAGCAAGATTCAACAGTACTCCTTCCGAGAACCGTAGGGCTATTTTTGCTCCCAGTTCATGCTCCAAACCTCCATCACTCATCTGTACAACCTTAAATCACCGGGCTACATTTCTTTGGATTAAATCCCCTTTATGCCTCCTGATTGGGGGTTTGCCAATCCGGTCTGAAAATGGAGGTGATGAGCATGTGCCGTAGACTTTCAGGAGCATGTTCGCCTCGGCCCTGGGCCGTTCGATGCCCCTCTCCCTCTGCCTTCTCAATCATAGGTCTGAAACATTGGAGACGGAAAAGCCTTTACTGTTCTGATTGTTTAAAATAAATTATTTGGAAGCCATAAATATGCTTTTACAGAAAAATGAAATACCATGATCTGAATAACATTCTTCAAACATTTTGAGGTATACTGCAGAACCACTTACATGTGCCCAACGAGCCACATTTGGCTTTCAAGCAAGTCTGCTGATTTGTATTCTATAATCACCGTCATCTCCAACACTTCATTTGCTGATTATCATCTTCACATTTATATCTGATTTATTTTTATTCACTGTTCAAATGATTAGTTCCCAGAGGAATAAATAGGAGCATCCACTGTCTTTGCCATCTTGCTTTGTTCTTCATCATAGGCTCTTAAAATCCACATGACATGCTCTGTAGGCCTGTGACTTCTGATAGCTAATGACTGTTGCTGTCCTGTAAACACAACATACTGAAGAACAGCATCTGTCAAAGTAACACTATGATCTCTAAGATTTCCAATGGCTGATTTTGGGACGTGGATCACAAAGCCTTTCTTCTAAGGTACCTCTGGGTGGACTTGGACAACTGACCTTCCTTTTAGTAGCCAGCCCCTTTAATTATTTGTATACTGGGAGACTTCAGTGAAACCACAGTAATGGCATAGCCAGTTTCCCTTCTGCGTGAGCACTGTAATTTTCCTGAGATGCTGAACTGATGATTGTCTGATAATTCAGGGCCTTAGGGGTGTGTTTAGGGGTTTTAATCATTGGAAGCATGAATTCGTTAACTATTTTTCAGGATATCGTTCAATGATTTGTTGCTCTCCACAGCAGGTTGGTTGGAGCCTGATGAAAACTCTCAGTTGTTGTGAGCATTTTCCTCCTCACCAAGTGGGCAGGTAGAAAGTCACGCTGGTGTGGTTCAGTTGTGAGACTCTTCATGCTAAGGTATTGATTGGGAAACAGGGAAGATGCCATCAGTGAACATTGAAAACCTTCCTGAAGCCAACAATGTAGGTGTAAATTAGGGGGACTTTCCAGTTTGCTCTGAAGAATAAGTTGCTTCATACCAAACTGGCATCTGTTAACTAAAAAACCCATCAATTATAATTCAGGTAGTCTCCAAACATGGGTCACAAAAGTCCAAACTTTTTCCATTAAATATTTTAAAGTTGATATTGTAAAGTTAATATTTATGGCTGAGGTGAGTATCATTCACTTGAGTGTGAGAACTGAGTTCACAGAAGTAAAATTACAAATATATTTTGTTTTGAAAGATCTTGTGAAAAAGAATTCTATGGGAATATGATGAAGAAGGGACAAGGAATTTTTGAAGGAGGCAGAGGAAATTAAGCTGTGGAATAAACTTAGAATATTGTTTTAAAGAACCACAAAAATACTATGAGATTAAATCACATTAATATATTCTGTTTATAGAATATAATAATTGCATATTTTATATGGAGAAGTCAGTAATATAAATTATTGTCTTCATTTCTATTGTATGAAAGACAATTATCCAGCACCTACAGAATTACATTAATATCTTCTTACTGTTTCTAATGTATACAAATGAGTTGTTAGGTAATTATGTGTTATAAAATTTGGTTCTACCACCATAGTTCCTTAGACAAACCACATTTACATAATCTATCTAATATGAAGAAATATGCATAAATTTTAAAACTTGATTAATGAGACTAAAAAATACCAACAGCTGCCAAATATTACAGAAATAATCATTGGTAAGAGCATGGCATACTACAGAGTATAGTAAGAAGATCTTAGCAGTTCATCAATTATCACTGAAAAGGGCACGAAAATCATAAAATATTTGAGAAGAAATATTTTGGCTGGAGAAGGAGACAGTTACATAATAAACTTTTAGTGACAAATCCATCCCATCACTATATCACACACACAGACAAGCACATTCACTTACATGCGTGTTGAGATACGAATAATACATTCATATTCTATTTATGTCCACTAGTATAGTAGACAATATATCCCTTGTCCTTGAATAATCAGCAGGTACATTATCATGATAGGATATAAAAACTGCTATAGTTTTCCTGGTCATTCACTGTTTGTAGAGATATTTAAACACACCTTTGTTTGGAATAAAATTGTGAATAGATGAAGTAGAATCTTACTAGCAATACTTTCTGACTTATCCATCTGTATGTCTGTTTCTGTATATATATGACAATAATACTAGCACTCAATTATCCCAGCCAAAATGCTTGGCTTGTTCAACATTTGAATCTATTTAGAGAAAATGATGGACAAAGAACGGCCAATAAAACACTGTTCTTTCCCACACAATACTCTACTTTAATATCTAGGTTTTATAATCCATTGCAATGGCCAACTAGAACTCACAGATAATCTATGCAATTAAAGTGTTAATTGTAGAACTTAGTAGGTGACAATGTAGGAGAGAATTATTCAGGGTACACTTGTACAGTCAGGACATGTTACATATTCTTTTAGGGATGCTAATAAATGCCCAAAGGACATGCACCTACACTGTGAACCTCAACCCAAAGGCACGCAGCTCCGGCTCTGTGGGTCAGTGAACCTAGCTCCCGGAATTAAGTGGTCAGATGCAACTCAGAACAGAGACCAGACTCCTGCTCCAAACCACTCAGCTTTACTTGCTCTGTGACCTGGCAAGTCCACTACTCTGTCTCATGCGCTAGATCCTGGTTCTCCTTCTGCCCCTCTGAAATCACAGCTTTCTTCTAGATCAAGGAAGTCCATTGCACAGAGACAGCAGGATCCAGTGGACACCATCAACTCTTAGTTCTTGCTGGTAGTGAGACCCCTTTTCCTGTGTATCAAAGGGCTAGCTTTATAACCTTTGGGATGGGAATCCCATGGATTCTGTTAAAAATTCCTAACAGGTGAATCTTATCGGTGCATTTCCCACCATCTTACCCTGACCCATGCAGGAAAATGTCTTTGAGTAGGAATTAGAGGACAGGTCTATAAGAACCACATGAAAAAGTCACTGCCTCTGAAAGCCATCCCTGGATCTCCTAACCATTGTCCCTTTAAGCATGATGAGTTAGCATCCCTCTTTTAATGTTGATACTGTAATCACACCCATAAAATCTCTTAAGCCAACCACTTCATGTCTTTACCTTCCCCAATTTTCATAGCCTATTTCTAAATTGCCCATCTTTACAACTCATTTCTCTGAGGAGACAATAATGTTTCCTGATGGGAAAAATCTTCCTTTCCTGTTGGAACCTTGGTCATCTGCACCCATAAGCAAAGCCCAGTCCAAAGCACATCATTAAATTTCAGCGGTTTACATTGGCTCACAATGTCAAATGTCTCTCTTCATTTGATTGGGTTCTAATCATCTCAGTTCTAGCCACCTGTGCTACATCAATTAGGTACCAGCTGTAGACTTGGTAGTCCATAACACCTTTCTGTATTTCAGACTAGTGGGTATTTCACACATTCATCGGACCCAGTCCTTTGAGGTTAGATCATGCCAATAGGCTCAGAATCTACACAACTCCTTAAACTTCAGGCCAATCAACCCTCCCTCTTTTATCTAAAGCCACTGTGGATCAGCTCAATGATTGCCAATAGCATATGTTCAAATGAACCCATCTCTTCACTGCTACATCTCACTGCCACTCAAAATGTGGATCTAGATGGTCCGTATGAGCAAACTACGCCCACCCCCAGCACCCTTCAACTTTCAGTCTGAGAAGAGGGCTTTTCTGATTGTCACAGACTTTCTCATATTGATGTAGCTGATGGCAAACTACTTGGTCACCTATTTTGGCTTCAAAAAATCCAATCCAATCAAATTAAAAAGCCATTTCTTCCAGGCAATTCCTAATCCTGGCTTTAGAACATTCAATAAAATAGGAGTTGAAGGCAGGCTTACAATATCTTGTAATCATGACTCACTTCCTATTTTTCAATACCAGAGTGGAGAAACATTCAGTGATAATTGTTTAGTCAGATATATAATTCTTAACCTGTGAAATAATATCCAGATTCAACAATATTTTCTTCCTTTGTGTTAGTTTGGGTTGACTAGAGAAACAAATTCATAAACACTCATATGTGTTGGACTAGTTTATTGTGGGAGCCTGACTGATAAACACATGTGGGGTTAATTGAAGGGTGGAGAGATAAATGGCTCAGTGAGCCTTGCCTTTCTAGCTCTCGGCTTTCTTGATTTCTGATGGTCAGACCAGCGTACACCTGCCTTAGCCAGTTCCCTGCTTTAGCTGGCAAGGTTCACTTCCTGCAGGACATCCCTGAGGAGAATCCACATGTACCAAGCCCAATGCAGCCCGGGGTGCTACAGCACCCATGTAGAGACCCCTGCCAGCACTGAGATGCTTACACATTCACTGACTCAGCATTCCTCCTGCAAAAGACATCATTGGGTCTGTTTTGTGAGATGGAGGGGGATTTTGTGGATTGGTGTTGGACATATGGGTTGGGTTGATGTTGGACTTGTGGGCTTGGGCAGCACTTGGTTGGGATGTTTTCTTGTTGCACACTTAACCTTTATATCAAACTCTCTCTCATACATGATTTTCTGTTTTTCTAAAGTACCCAGACTAACACAGTGTGTAAGAAAGGGCTTTATATAAAAGAGTAATTGTACATTTAGAAAACATCCCAGCCCTGTCCAGATGAAGTCCATAGTTCAATATTAGCCCAAATATCCAATACTAGTCTATAAATTCCTCTTTAGACTAACACAGCCATGCAATAATGCCAAATACAGGAAGACCACATGCCAGTGGGTGGAAATTCTTGTGGATCCAGTGGTGGTAGAAGCATCTCAGCAATTGCAGGAGTCTCCACGTGGCTCCACCAGCTCCCAGGACTCTAGTGTAATTCCATGTGTCTTGTCAAATGGAGTGTTTTGCAGGGAGTGACCTTGTATCCCACCTTCACTGAGTTATTTATGTCCTTAGCACCTCCAAATGAGGTCATCAGGCTATGATCTGATTGACAGGCTAAACTCCCCCTCTTTACTCTTAAGTGTCATATTGACAAGGATGATGTAACTACCACATCCCCCTTCAACTGTACATATGACCTGGGGCTTCCAGCAAGGTGGATCCAGTAGGCACTGGCCACCTAAACACCATGTATTTACTTAATCAGCTAGTCTTTTCCCCCAAGCCACTACAGGTAAAAATTGCCTTCTCTCCACTACTGCATAACATTCCTTACATCCATTAAAAGTAACTGCAACCAAAGTTTCCATTTTAGAAATCAAATGTTTTTCTTCCCATGCAATTTGATTCTGCCTCTTGAAAAATACCATGAGTTCAAGAGTGTAAAACCATTGCAAAATATCCCACTTTTGACAAAGTATTTCATACACAACTCTCTCTACTTTTACATCTAGATTTTATAGTTCATTACAATGGTCATAAGGAATTCACTGACAACTAAACAAAAATACCAAAATAAAAAAAAAAAAGATAATTCACAGACAATATACTTGAGTAAAGGGTTTGTTGGTAAGTTAATAGGTTATAATGCAGGCGAGAAATGTTTATGATATAATTGTTCAGCCCCAAAATGTACAACATGCTTTTAGAGCTACTAATAGAAACCCAAAGGACATGACGCTCTGTTTTAAACCACAGACCAGAGACAATCGCCTCCTGCGTCATCGACCAGTGAGCCTACCTCCCTGAATTAAGTAATCACAGGCGCTCCAGGAAACCTCAATCCAAAGGCATTCAGCTCCAGCTCCATCATTTGGCAAGTCTAGCTCCTGCCTTCAGGTGCCCAGAGGCACCTCACCCCACAAGCTTCCTGCCAACAAGCTTTTAGATTTACTTAGTATTCTGTGGCTATAAAGTCCATCCTTCTGTCTCATACCCTCGTTATTGGTTCTGCTGCTGCCCTTCAGATGTCACGACTGTCTTCTGCATAAAGGACGTTCATAGCACAGGGATTTGGGGATCCAAAGGAAACCTTAAATTCTTGGTTCTTTCTGGTAGTGAGATTTCCCACCCCCCATCCCCACACCTCATGCTTCTCATAGGGAAAATTTTATACCAGTCACTATGAAAATCAATGAATTCTATTAATAATTATCCATAGGTGAATCCAATCAGCATTTTTCTCCTACCTTACCTAGATTCCTGTAGGAAATAGTCATTTTTGTGAAAGTTAAGGAGTCTGTAACTGGAAAAACCATATTAAATAATTCGCTTTCCTGCACCCACGTACAGAAATTATTTTATCGACCTTCCACAGCTTCAGAAAACATTACCAGAATTTATTTGAACACCTCTATGTGCTGCGCATAATTTATTGTATAGAAAAGACCCAAGTAGGGGCTTTCAATATAGTAGGGATTCCTAACTCATATAGGACTTGTATGATTCAACACTAATGCAATAGGTAATTTTTGTGTTGAGTTGCAACTTTCTTCCACACCTGCATCCACAAGGATTTGCTAAGTTTTAAAAATTTGCTATCGTTGAACATGACCTTATTAGGAAATATGGTTTTTATAGCTATAATTAAATCGGGTGTGGTTTTATTGAATTAGCATGTGTCCTAATACAATAACTAATATCATTTGACAAGGGAAATTTGGGAACAGAGACATGCATAGGAAGACAGAGGCAGAGACAGGGTCTGTGACTGTATTAGTCAAGGAGTGCTAAGTTTGCCAACAAGAACCAAAAGCTAAGAGAGAGGTACAGAAGAGGTTCTCTCCTGAAGTCCTTGAGGGGAATGTGACTTCTCGTGCCTTGATTTGGGGTATGTAGACTGCAGAGAAGGAGTCTTGGTGGTGCACTGTTTAAGTGCTCTACTATTAACTGAGAAGTTGGCTGTTCAAACCCATGATCAGCTCCTCAGGAGAAAGCACATGGTGACCCATGTCATAAAGACTACAGCTGAGGAAATTCTATACATTTGTTCTACTCTGTCCTATAGCATTGGTGATCTACTCAACTACACACAAGAAGAACTGCCAGAGCTGTGAGCAAATAAATTGCTCTTGTTTTATGTTACACAATTTGTGTTGACTTGTCATGGCAATGGTAGTAAACACCACAGTTGTAAGAGCATGCTATACTCTCTGAAGAATAAACAACAAAATATGGCCTTTAGAGAGGTATTGGGTCTTAAGACTATTACAAAGAGAATATTGTTCTAATTTTAACATGAAGCCATAATTTTAATTGAAAGGTAGTGAGTAAACTCTTGAAAAAGATATGCTATAACCTTTATTTTAAAAGATTTGTATAAATTAAAGGTGAATAATGACTTGTAATATAAACAATTATCCTGGAAATAATATTTGCATATTTTATTTTGTAGATTTTCTCAATCTAATAACTACTAAAGTTTACTATCTATTGCAAACGTTAGACTTTATTTATTTTGAATTCTTTAATTTTAACCATGACTAGATTTCAAATAGTAATACTTGATTTCTATGTGCTGAACAAACCCCTAATCTAATTCTAATACCATTTTTGTCATGATTTAATGATATCCATTATCCTTCTGTCTTAATATTTGTCAAGAATAAAGAATTATTTTACTCTCTGTACTCTATTATTTCTTTTACTAAGTTATTCCGGCTATAGCACTATCTACCTCATGTCATATGCCAGCACATAATTCTTTGAGAAACTATCAATAGAAAATCTCAGGTAAGATCTACTATATATATATTTGTATTTTGAATTTGTTTTATATATAATATTTATATAAAGTATATGTTTATAATTATAGCAGATGATGACTGTTTTTTTCCCCAGCTTAAAATCCTAGTTGTCTATAAATCCGTATTTAATTCAATGGAGTAACATTATTTATTTTATACAAGAGTTTGTTACACATATTCCTTCCACTAATAAATTTGTAATTTGGAAACAATATGTACCCTAAGTTAGAGGTCATCTATTATAAAAATGACTTTGCTCCCCATAATTTCTCACCAATACAAATAATTGCATGTAAATCCATTTCCCTTTTGAAGACTTAATAGTATTTCTAAGTTTATACTTCATCCATTCCATGTTCTGATTATTAATGGATGCATGTAGCTGTTTTTCTCCTATTTTGAGCTGGACCCCATCATCAAATAAAGGTCCTAAAATATTTTCTCTATTCATGTTATTAAGTCCACTCTACCTTGAGAGTGCATCATTTACCATGCATATTTGTAGGCAGTGGGAAATTAGATATATGGATCTGAAAAGGGATCATACCATTCAAGGTAGAAACCTACATAAACTATATAAATCTTTGATCAAAAGCAATATTTTTAGCTGAACTTTCAACATTTAGGGTTGAAAATCTTCCAGTCGATTTTTCAAGGAACAACTTATTTAGAACCATTGTCCTAAATATAGCACTCCAATAAATATAGCACTCCAAGAATGTGGAAAAGGTTCTTAAAAGGAAAGACAAGACAATGCATGGACAAGAATTTCAAGTGAAAAAAAAATCATGACCTGGAACCTCAAGTCTCTAGTGGCATTGAATTTTTATTCCAAGTCTATAAGTAACTATTGGATGAACACAACTATTACATAATTCAGGATACTGTTTACCACACAAAAAAAATCATTTCCAGCTTTACTCTTCTGTTCAGCTATATGCTATTACATTCACAATTTTCTGCTTTAAGGTATATATATATATATATATATTTTAGCAATCTGAAAAATGGTGTGTTAAACTAATCTTATTAGAGATCTTGTTCATCCCTCCTTCCCATGTTTTCTTATGGAATAATGCCACCATGGGAACAAATTGTTATTGTTGTTTTGTTATTGTTATTGTTTTTGCATGTCTGTCTAGAGAAGATAGGCGGGATAAACAATCCCAAGGAGAAAAAAACAGGACCAATTGTTCTGGGGGTGGGGGGGGGGAGCATGCCAACAAATCCAGGGAACAAGGGAACAGAAAGTATCTAAAATCCATGGTGAGGAGGATGTAGGATGCCTGGTGGACTTGATCAAGTGCAATGTAGCCAAGAGGAATTAGTGAAAGCCAAATGAAGGTCAAATATGATAGTGGGACAAGCGGAAAGTAAAAGGTAATAGAGGAAAGAACTAGGAGGCAGAGGATATTTACGCAGGTTATAAATACAGGCACATAAATATGTAAATATATTTTATATAATGATAGGGAATATAGATCTATGTACATTTATTTATATGTTGAGTATTAATGTAGCAGATGGACACTAAGCCTCTATTCAAGCACTCGCTCAAGGCAAGAACACTTTGTTCTAATAACCTGACATTGTCTGAATGCTCACCTTCACTGAAGAGAAAATGGGTACATAAGCAAAGGTGCTGAAGAAAGCAGATGCTGCGTGGCTATAAAAATACAGCGTGTGGCACCACACCCTGGCCCCAAAGTACACTTTCAGCATGCAACAGACTGGACTGGAAAACACTCCTAAGGGCCAACAAATGATCCTTGAACTAACTACAAGTTTTTCTTTCTTGATGTGTTTTGATTTGTTCTTTGTCAGCGGTTTGTTGTTGTTGTTTTGTTGTCTGGTATACTGTTGCTTTGTTTTCCTCTGTCCTTTTTTCATACATGTTATTGTCTCCACAGGTCTGTCTAAATAAGACAGGCTGGATGAACTATCTGGAGGAAAACAATGGGACCAACAGTTCCGGGGGGACTTGGGATAGGAGGAAGTGCGGGGGTGATAAGGAAGTGGTATTAACAAACACAGGGACAAGGGAACAACATGGGACCCAAAATGGTAGTGAGGGGGGAGTAGCAGGCCTGGTAGGGAATGATCAAGGGTAAGGTTACATAAAGAAGAGGTATAGCTGTAACCCAGGTGGGGACAGAGCATGGTAGTAGGGCAGGAGGAAAGTCAAAGGAGATGGAGGAAAGAGCTAGGAGTCAAAGGGCATTTATAGAGGTCTAGACAACGACATGTACATGCAAATATATATGAGGATGGGGAAATAATTCTATGTGTCTATATTTATAGGTTTAGTATTAAGGTGGCGGAAGGACCTTGAGCCTCTACTCAGGCACTCCCTCTATGCATGAATACTTTCTTTTATTAAATTGGAATTCTATGATGCTCACCCTCCCGACACAACTGCTGAAGCCAAAGAGGGTGAACAAATAAATGTGGTGAAGAAAGCTGATGGTGCCCGGCTGTCAAAAGAGATATTGTCTAGGGTCTTAAAGGCTTGAAGATAAACAAGCAGCCATCTAGCTCAGAAGCAACAAAGCCCACATGAAAGAACACACCAGCCTGTGTGATCACGTGGTCCCGAAGGGATCAGTTATCAGGCATCAAAGAACAAAAAATCATATAATTGGCTGCACACCTCCTTGATACGATTGCCGAAGACAGGGTGCATAAGCAAATATGGCGAAGAAAGCTGATGGTGCCTGGCTATCAAAAGAGAGTGTCTGGGGTCTTAACGGCTTGAAGGTGTACAAGTGGCAAGCAATAAAGCCCACATGGAAGAAGCACACCAACCGGTGCGATCACGAGGTGCCAAAGGGACCAGGTATAAGGTATCATGCAATATATATATATACCATAGTGAATGAAGGGGGAAGTGCAGAGTGGAGACCCAAAGCCCATTTGTCGGCCACTGGAGATCCCCTCACAGAGGAGTTTAGGAGAGGCGATGGGTCAGTCAGGGTGCGATGTAGTACCGATCAAGAGCACAGCTTTCCCCCAGATCCTGGATGTTTCCTCCCACCAACTACCGTGATCTGACTTCTACCTTGCAGGACTGGATAGGGCAGAGGTTGTACACTGGTGCATATGGGAGCTGGAGGCACAGTGACTCCAGGGTGGATGATACCTTCAAGACCAGGGGGGTGAGGGGCGATACTTGGAGACTAGAGGGTGAATGGTTTGGAAAGGGTGAACTGATTACAAGGATCCACATGTGACCTCCTCCCTGGGAGATGGACTGCAGAGAAGGTGGTGAAGGGAGATGCCGGATAGGGTAAGATATGACAAAATAACAATTTATAAATTATCAAGGGCATATGAAGGAGGGGTGAGTGGGGAGGGAGGGGAAAAAAGAAAAAAAAAGAGGACCTTATGCAAAGGGCTTAAGTGGAGAGCAAATGCTTTGAAAATGATTAGGGAAAGGAATGTATTGATGTGATTTATACAATTGATGTATGTACATGTATGGATTGTGATAAGAGTTGTATGAGCCCCTAATAAAATGTAAAATAAATTAATTAATTAAAAAAATACAGCATGTGTGGTCTTAAAGGCTTGAAGACAAACAAGTGGCCATTTAGCTAAGAACCACCTAAGCCCACATGATAGAAGCACATCAGCCTGGGAGACCATGAGTGGTCAATGGGATCACGAATCAGGCACCAAAAGACCCAGAACAAACAATCATATCAATGAGGAGGAGGAAGAGGATGGATTGGAGACCCAAAGCACATCTGTAGACCGTTGGATATCCACTCACACAAGGGTCACAAGGAAGGGATGAGCTAGCCAGGGTGCAGCATAGCACCAATGAAACACCACATTCGTCTAATTCTTTGATGCTTCCTCCACCCCCATCCCCACCCCAACACTATCATGACCTCAATTCTACCTTACATGCCCGGCTACACTAGAGAGTAGTACCCAGGTACAGATAAGAGTTTGCAACACAGGGAATCCAGGACAGATACACCCCTCAGGACCAATAATGAGAGTAGTGATACCAGCAGGGTAGGGGTTATGTGAGGGGAGAAAGGGAGAACCGATCACAATGATCAATGTATAACATCTCACTCCCACCCTAGGGGGACACAGAACAGAAAAGCAGGTGAAGGGAGACATTGGTTCATGTAAGATATCAGAATAATAAAACAGTTTATAAATTATTAAGGGTTCATGAGGTACAGGGGGCTTGGGAGGGTGGAAAAATGAGGAGCTGATACCAAAGGCACAAGCAGAAAGAACATGTTTTGAAAATAATGACAGCAGCATATGTTCAAATGTGCTTGAAACACTGGATTGATGTACAGAGGGTTATGAGCTTTACAATGATTAAATTAAAAAATTATCATCTTGGAAACTCACAGGAGCACTTCTACCAGGGTCTGCATGGTTCCTATGGTAGTGACTAAGGCTATGACAATGAGCTTGGAGTTCCCATTTTTGGTCAGAATACTGTTTGCTTCTGAAAACTTTGTTGCAAGCAGCTCAAGAATCAACAGAGAAAGGGCTTGAAACTTCTCCCAGAAATCAAAGGATAAATATATTTGGAAACTGGATATTGGATTGTCACTTAAACTCCAGCAATATTAAAGTTGATCATCATTGTTGTTTGTTTTTGACTTTGCAGTTTTTGCTGAACATATTTTAAAAATAAATTGTTCATCTTCACATAGATATTTTAAGTTCATGAAGAATATGTCAAGGATACTTCTGAAGTGCTTTATATTTTTCCCTGATGAAACCCAGTATATGAAATCATAAAATGTTCATCATTGCTAAACAATTAACACAGAGACATAGTATAGAATCTTTTAATATGTAGTTACCTACCAATGAGTTGACTTCCAAAGACTTGGAAATTCATATATAAAACACTGACCAAATCCGCACCATCCACATAGTGGCATGTCGGTCAGAACACTGTAATCCAAGTGCCCTTGGGCTAATTTTTGAAGCAGAGTGCTAGGTCTCTCTTCCTGGTTATTAGTCTGGAAGCTCTTAGTCAGTTTAATCTCCTGCTTTATCTCATGAAAAAAGACAGAATGTGATGGAATTGCCTTGTACTTCCAAGTCTCACATGTTTCTTATTTTTGACACAGTCCTACCCAACAACTTTTTTATCCTTTCTACAATTGGAAAATATTTTAGTTTTCTTTCTATGACAGCTAATCACTTACATCATGTCTGACTTTTCCAGGTGTTGCTATCCTAATCCAGAATCTCAAAATTAAAAAAAAAAATCTTCACAGCTCTACCAATAAGCAGCATTAAATTAAAGCAGGAGAACCAAGCACTTGATATATCTTGGGGTCCACACTTCATGCTAATGGGAAGCAGTCAAAGGCATCAACAATGGGTGATTCTACTGCAAAAGGCCTCTTTAAAGTGTTTAAAGGAAAACACCTCACTTTGAAGGACTCAGCTGGCTGGCCTGAGTAATGCCATTTTCAACTCTTTCATATGCTTGCAAAATCTGGGTAATGCAGAAAGAATAATGGATGCCTTCATTTATAGCGCTGGTGAATATATTGTAGAATATACCATGGCAGATGAATGAATCCACTTGTCCTGGAACAAATTCTTCTTGGAGTCAAGGATAAAGAGACTTCCTCTCATGTACATGATATTAGGAGGAACGAGCCCTTGGAAAAGTGCATACTCTTAGACACAGTCTAGGATCGTCAAAAATGAGGAATATCCCCGCTGAGATGATGGACTAAGAAGTTGCAACAATTGGCTCAAACATGGCAACAATTGTCTCAGACCAAGCAGTTTCATTCTCTTATTCGTAAGGTCACTATGAATTGGAAGGGACTTGCCCACACCTAGCAACAGTTATAGAACATGACTAAAGGCTTAACTGTATCTTTAAAGTAGATGCTGTATTAATTGACTACTCAACCACTTGGCAGGTCAGATAAGCCCATGAATCTAGGCTCTGTTCCTCATAATATCACTCTACCTTCCTCTGCTCAAGGCTGGTATCTCTTATTTTGTGAAGGGAGAAACATTTTTCGGAAAGTTCTGTTGTTATTCTACATATATTCTTTATAATTAATAAGAAACAGAAAGAGAAATGTGTGTTGTGCTAAGCTGCAATTGAATCGTCTTGTTACACATGGCTATTTCATATATAGCCAAAGAACTTCTCAATAGGGTTTTCTTAGCTGTAATCATTACAAAAGCAGTCAGGTAGGCCATTCTTCCATCGAATTCATGAGTGATAAAAACTACCAATCTTTGGGTCAAGAACCAATCACAAATTGCTTGTGCCACTATTTTCTAGAATCATTTTTTAAAAAATCATAAAGTTAAAGTTTGCTATATACAATAAAGATGGTCAGAACATAGTGCTATAATTCAGAAAATGGTTGGGGAAAGCATAGAAAGGTGGATAATAGCATACCAATTTCCCTTTGTGCCTTGCAGAAGGGATACGTAGACCTAGGTAGAAATAAATAACAGTAGAACAAGTAAATCAAATACAGAAAAAGGCATCAGCAAAAATAAAAGGTAGGAAACCATTTTCATGCACTGACTATTAGAATTTGGTTGATACAAAGATTTACTTTTCAATTAAATTCAATAAATATTAATGAGTGTTAAATGTGAAATAAAGAAAAATCTCAACTAATGTATAATTCCATCTCACATCAATTGATGAACAAGGCAAATTATTGACATGAATGTTTGGTGTTGTTGCTGAGCTAATACACTACTTATCTTGTGCCATGCTTAAAACCAGGGCTGTATCAGACCCAATTGTGGCAATAACAGTGTCAACTTACCTCTTGAATTGTTTGCCTCTGTGTTGATGAATCTCTCCATCACCAAGCATTAATTCCATCCTGATAATACCTCCAAAGTACATGAGACAGACACTCACTGTCATTGCTTTAAGAGAATTTTGCACATACTTCTCAGATAGAAATGATATGTAGGTTTTGTGTCAATTTAGGTGGGTCAAGGTTTGGCAGTTAAGGCAGCCAGGTAGCTGTTAGAAGAATAGGGTGGTGTTCAACCCCCACACTCAGGTCACAACCCTGATACAATTTAAAGAAAGCTACCTTGTGGGGTGGCCTATTTCTAATATAGGTGCTTACTGAGAGAATATCCAATCTGTTGGGTTGCTCTGTGTTCTCTAGGCAAACACAGCCAGTGAGATGCATGTGTATTGTTAAGAGAGAGAGAGAGAGAGAGAGAGAGAGAGAGAGAGAGAGAGAGAGAGAGAGAGAGAGATATTTATATCAAGAAAATGGTTAAAGGAGGTATAAAGCAGGCAAGTTCAATCCAAATCCTCACAGATGAATGCCACAACAGACCAGACTCGTGACTGAGGAGGCAACTGAATCTACGTATAGACACACCGGTCTCTCTGGCTGTGTTTGCCCAGAGAACACACAACAACCCAACAGATTGTCCATTCTTTGCACAGTCCAGAGTACACTTAATGTGTATATATCTCCAATACCATCATTTGAAGGCATCAATTCTTTTCAAATCTTGCTGATTCATTCTCCAGAGTCCACATGACCATGAAGCAACTGAAATAAACTGTGACACAGTCCAGTACACCTTGGTTTTCAAAGTTTAATATTTGCTTCTTAGTACATTAAAATATCTTTTACAATGGATTTTACTAATGCATTATATTGTTTGCTTTATTGAATTCTGCTTCCATGAGTATTGATTGAAGATGTTACTTAAATGGAATCTTTGACAACATCATTGTTCTTCTTTTACCACTAGGTTATTTATTGGTTCAGTTGTGAGGATTTTTGTTTTCTTTATGTAGATACATAATCCATACTGGAAGATGGAGTCTTTGATCTTCATTAATAAGTTCTTGAAGTATTGCCTTTCAACAAGTAAAATTGTGTCATCTGCATGTTGTAGGTTGTTAATAAATCTTTCTCCAATTTTCTCGGCATATTGTTCATCATACAACCCAGAATATTCCTTGTTGTTTTCTAACAACTGCTTCTTGGTTGATATATAGGTTACTTATAAGCGATATTTTTTGCCCCGTTGTTAATGCCAGCAAATTGTTGCTGACTCAAAACAACTCTACAGCAGAACAAAACACTGCCTGATGCTGCAACACTATCACAATTGTTAAGTTTGATTCCATCACTGAAGCCACCTTTTCAAGGATTTCCCTCTCTTTTGTTGTCCTCTGTTTTACCACCTTCTCCAGAGATTGATCGGTTCTAATAATAGGTGCAAAGTACATGAGAAAGAAAGTCTTACTATCGTCGCTTCTAAGAATTGATATCATATATCTGAGCTTCTTAGACACATTTATTTGTTCTTCTGGAGGTCAATGTTACTCTTAATGTTCTTCATGAGCACTATAATTTAAATGCATGGATTTTTCTTCAGTTGATGTTATTCGATGTCTAACTTAAAAATATCATTTCATTGGGGCTCTTACAGCTTTTATAACAATCCATATATCCATTGTGTCAAGCACATTTGTATATATGTTGCCATTATCCTTTTTAAAATATGTTCTACTTGAGCACTTGGTGTAAGCTCCTCATTTGTCCCTCCCTCCCTCACCCTCCCACCCTCGTGAACCCTTGATGAACTATAAATTATTATTCTTTTTAAATCCTACTTCATCTCATGAAATTTGGTCATGTTGTCATGACAGATCATCCTCTTGAAAAGGCTCTCATATTTGGTAAACTAGAATGGCATAAAAAGAAGACCTCTGGCAAGGTCTGTGGACAAAGTGACCACAATTATCTCCTCAAGCATAGCAATAATCGTGAGGGTGCCACATGACTGTCCAGTCTTTTAAGTTATTGTACATATTGTCACTATGTTAGGCAGATTCTCTAGAGAAGCAAAACAAGTGAAGCTTATATGTGCTTATAAAGAAATAAAGTTATATCAGGAAAGTTATTCACTCCGCTGTAGAAGTGAGTCAGTCTACTTTGGTTCAATTCCTCATCTTGGAGGTTAATTTGGAAGTTTTTCCAGAACCATATAGTTTCCTGGACTGCTGAACCAGGAAAGAGGAAGACAAACTCAGAAGCAGGAAAGCCACAGCTAGTGGAGGGAGAGGGGGATGTGTAGCATGTCTTGTTTTGGCTGCCGAGTTAAATACATCTAAAGTTCACAAGCAGTTTTGCAGGTTAGTACTAGCTATTGTACACCCATTTATTCAAATCTACAGAACTGATGGGGAATGAGATAGAAGGCCAGAAGTGACTAACTTCCCATAAAGTCTGCTCACTATGGTTTGGCCACATCCTTAAGGAAATGTCCTTTCAATTTCATCAAGGCTGTAACTTGAGTAAGAAAGTCGCACTCCTCCCTAAGCCTCTTACAACTTCTTTCTGCTTACAACCAATTACTTTATGGAGCTGATTACACTGCTAGGCAGCATGATGAACCTGATCACACTGGTAGGAAGCCAGCCCCGAACTGCCAAACTACTGAGAATCTTGACCCAGCAACATTGAGTCAGACCCTAAAAACAAACAAACAAACAAATGAATAAATAAAATATAAAACCTAATGTTAACAGTTGCTATGAGTCAAAACTTGCTAGAGGGAATCTATCAACAACATCATTCACAACATTGATAGGTTTTCAGTTATCAGTCTATAATAGAGCAAGAAAAATAGAAAAATATGAGATAGTGTGGTGTTAAAATTGACAAGAGTTGTAGAAGAGATTAAGCCAATTCTAGTTCAAGTCTGTGGATACAATATATGTGGAAAGACTCCTCTAGCTTCCGGAATTGACGAATAGGAAACAAGAAGAACACAGGCTAGTGGGTAGTAAATCTGAATAAATCTGAGACTGGCTAAATGAATCCGAGGTTGACAGTCTGATGATGGCTTCTGAGATCCACAAGGCAATATAACTAGTAAGGAGGAACCAGGTTCAGCAGGAGAAATATATAACCTTCCATACACTGTCAATTTAGACTAGCAGTAGGTCATATTAAATAAAGGAGATCTAGTCTCCACACGACTGACTGCTGGACTGCTGCAGAGGATCTCCCAGAGCTGACCATATTCTGTTAGATCATATCATGGAGAACCCTGGATCACACAAGGTGACATTTATTTTAATTAAAAATCTCTTCATGTTTGTTTTCAGTGTATTATCTGCGTCCCTAAGTCATCCATCTTTCCTTCTCTGTAAAAAGGGTCTCTTCCCCTTAATATGGATGATGGGTGTTACATATCAAGGAATGGTAGATGGGCCGACACGAAGTTGTATCATTAGTAGATAGCACTGGAGACGCTTTGCTAGAAGAGAGGCATGCTTTGCAGCTTTGCTGCTCACTCACCAGGCTCAGGCCGGGCGCAATCAGCTTCCTAAACACCTAGACCCTGAAGAGTAGGGAAAGCCGTAGCACCCAATGCCAAATGAGTTTTACCAATACCACCCCTTGAGCAAACTTGTAGTGGAGTGCATTCAGTGACTTATTACCCATGGATAGTTTTTTTGATATTTCACAGGGCAGATATTGAGTAAATTCCATTGTTGGAATAGTATAGCAGCTTCTCCACCATACTGTGGGTCATGGGGGATCCTTCTCCATTGAGGTCTCCATCGTGACCCTAGGAATAGTGCTTGCTCCTTATAAAGTAAGTGTGTTCTTTACTTGCTATGAAAGATGAATCTGCTTGCTTCAATAAAGACTTACAGTTTTTGAAACCATAAAGCTTCTCTAAGAGTAGAGATGGTTTAGGATTATAAAACAATTTATAAAGACTTGATGTAGGACAGTAAAACTTGTTTCTTAATGATTTGATGTTCGCTCTTAGTTTTATAACCTATTTTATCCCATTCAAGTGGTGATAGAACCAATAATTTTACTGGAATCTTGATTCCTGTTTTCAGAGACTAGTACCAACATTGTTGTGGCTGCTCCTAGTTTCAGATGAAGACTCCTTTCTTTTGTTCTCCACTTTAAGAAAACTGCCTGTTAGAATAGGAAAAAGAAAAAAAGTGGAATAATTAATGTTTCTGTAAGAAATGTTAATTTACCCTATATGGGAGCAATTCAGAAAATAACCGCCAAAGGGAAATCACCCAGAGGAAGAGAGAAAGCAAATAATACATCTGAGTCACAGCAGGAGAGGCCCTAGAGGAGATTAAACATCTGCGATTCTGTGTGGTTTCAAATATATACTCAAGTATGCTGATAACCAACTATGCTAATTAACAGTTCAAAGAAATACGATTCGAGGGATAAAAACTTCATGTTGTGAAATGAGGATTAAGGGAAAGGGTAGACCACCAAATAATTTTATACACAACTATACCCAAAACATCGTAATTAAGACTTATGTCCACATGGCGACTGATGTGCGTTCAGTCGCCAAGTCCAATATCAAATATAAGTGAAAGTCAATTAGTCACAATACAGACAAGCTCCGGAAAATAGGGTTAACATTTTGCTACATGGAAATATGAAATAAATATCTGGAGCTGGTTTTTGAGGCATAGAAGTTGATTAACTTAAAACAGAGGAGAGATCATGAACCAAGAGTTACTCACTTAGCAGAAGAGTCCATAATATTATTACAAAAAACATTACCCCAATGCATGCTACTCAAACAAGGAAGATAGAGCACACGATATGTCCTATCAGTTGTATTGCATAGACTCGATGGTATTTTATGCTTTGATTGACAGATGGATTAATTGCTTTACCTATCAATTTATTAATTTATCTTTTAATCTATTTATTTATTTGCTATAAATGCATTGAGAAAGAGTGAAACTTGTAAGATACACAATCTCATTGCAATTGTATTTCTCCTAAATTTTCTCTGGTGTGTGTGTAAGTATAGGATATTGACTAAACACAGAATTTAAGTTTTTTGAAATGCAAATCTTGCATTCCTTAACTGTTTGAATGTAGTCAAGTGAACCAAATACTCTGTGTTTCATCTTCCATTTTATTTGCAAGACAGAGTAATAAAGACCATATACTTCTGCAAAGAGGGGATTGGTGGTTCAGTGGTAGAATTATCCCCTTCCAAAATTGGCACCAAGGTTTGGTTTGGGGCAATAAATTGAATATGCAATATCCATCTATTGCCAGTGATGCTGAATAGTTTTGAAAAATATCATTTGAAAAAAAATCCCAAACCATCAATTATTTTTCTCCTTAGTGTGTGTGTGTGTGCATAATTTTTATGACATAGAAATTTTTATCTATCTAGTTTTCATTTTACTTTTGTATGAAAATAATATAGACAGAAAATCTCGCCCACATTCCAGTTTCTAGTCCTAATTATTGGTGCCATTGCTGACATTCCTCACATTGTGTTTCCATTCTCATTATTTCTGCTCAAGCTACTTCACTTCCTTTTACATGTACTCTCTAAGCTAAAATTTTAAATCTGTGACTTAAGACAGTTGTTGATTTTTTGGTCTTATAAATTATTATTTTAGTGGCCTTTGAACTGGTTGTATTCATGGTAAACAGGATAAAGGGCCACCAGATCTTGAGTCATTCTAAGGATGATGGCTATATTTGAGCCAGATGTTATAGCCAATTTGCCAAACTATCTCACTACGGGACTTTCTCCTTTTCCCTGTCCCTGTACTTTACCAAGTATGATGCCCCTCTTCGATTAGTAATCCTTCATGATAACTTGTCAACATATGAAAGTCTTCTCATCTTTGGTTCTCAAGAGAATTCTGACTGTACTTCCTTCCAGATAGAGTTAGTCCTCTGTCCTCATGGCATATAATTCCTGGCAGCATAGTGGGTATGTATGATGTTGCTAACTACAAGGTTAGTTGTGGGCCAAATGGACTGGCATCAGCATTTTGAATCAGAAAGGCATATAGTTTAGAATGCTAGGAATGACAGAGTCAAGAGGAATGGCATCACATTCATCAACAAAAAAAGCACTTCAAGACCTATCTTGTATTATAAGGCTGTTTGTGTCAGTATAACATCTTTCTGCATAGAAGGCAATCCATTCAATACAACCATTATTCAAATTTATGCACAGACCACTAAAGCTAGAAATTCAAAAATGAAGAATTCTACAAATGGCTTCAGTCTGAAATTTATAAACTGTGCAATCAAGATTCATTGATAATTGGTAGTAATTGGAATGTAAAAGTTGGAATCAAAGAGGGACAAACAGTAGTTGGACAAATAGAACATTGGTGATACACATGGAGCTGGAGATTTCATTACAGAATTTTTCAAGGTCAAAAACATTCATCACCAATATAATGTTTCAACTCATAAAGTGACCATACTCTTGGATTTCTCCAGATGCAGTACACAGAAATCAAATTGACTACGTCTATGGTAAAAGATAGAGAAGCTCAATGCAAGCAGGTAAAACGAGGCCAGAGAATAACTATGGAATAGATTATCGATTGTTCACATATGTTTAGATTGGACAGATTTTAGCTAAGGTAAATTATAACAAGTCCACAAGAGACGAAATTTTGATCTAGAGTGTATCTCACCGGAATTTTTTGAACATCTCAAAACCAAATTGACTCACTGAACCATAATGACAAAAGACCTTATGAGCTATGGTGTGATATCAAAAACATTATACATGAAAAAAGTCATTAAATAGACAGTTAAAGAAGAGCTCCTAGTGAATTCTGCTTTGACCCTACATTATCTATGAAAGTAGCTTAGACACTATTTTTGAAATGCTTTATTATTATTACCCTGATTAACTTCCTATGTGAATGCACTCCCAGCACATGTAGACTGAGTGATTCCATGCTGTATTGTGATATTGTCAGTGCAACCTTAGGAAAAGGACATGGAGCATGAGGAAGACCCTAGAAGGACAAGGGCTCATGCACTAAATGAGGTGAATATAGGAGCCCATGCTTCAAAGGAGATGCCCTTAGACAGATATTTATTTTAAGAACATTGATTTTATCTGAAAGGAAATAGGGTGGAATTATAAGAGAGAGATGGCACTCCCCTCTGGAAAGCTATTTTAATCTAAAAATATGGGAGTGGGGGAAGAAGGAAGGAAGAAAGATGAAACAAAAATATATACTGACACGCCAAAGGTGTAAAAAACCCTGACTGTATATAAACAAAAGACAACAAGGAAGTCTTGTTGACAAGACTGGGATCATTTATCCCTACTGTCTTTCCACATGTGTTAATAAACACACACTCACTTTCACTCAGCCTCAATGATTGGTTGCATCAAAAAGTGGTTAGACTCTTCGTCCAGTGACAACGAAAAAGAAAGAAAAGACTGCAGTGGATGTCCTAGGGACTCTGAAACTCCCCTAAATCACAAAGTAGCTAAGGCAAAAATAAGAAAAGATAAGACACATAAAAAATATAGAAGAACATGAACAGACATTTGCTCCTCCATATTCATTGTAACATAGTTCACAGTAGCAAGACGATGCAAGCAGTCTAAAGTCCCAACAGTAGGAGATTGGACAAAAAATTCTGGCATATACATACAATGGAATACTGCATATCCTTTAAAAAGAGTGATTAGACTATGAAATACCTCAAGATGTGGAGGGATCTGGAAGTACTTATGCGGAGTGCAACTAGTCAATAACAAAAAGGCAAATACTGTATGAGTGCATGAGTGTACTGCTGTAGCAACAAGCAGCAGAATGGATGCAAGTTAGACTTATAAGGCATCCAGTCTACTGGCAGTTGGGTCAGACAGCCTGGTACAAAGCTTGAGCAGGACTAATGAACCATACACTATCCGCTCTAGGTATTTTGAAGGTCACTTGGCATGGGGGTGTCTCAGGACAGCTGGGGATCAAATGGTTAAGGGAAAGGAAGAAGATGATGTTGTCTACTGAGTGGCCGCCATGTAGATCTATGATGAGGTCCCTCTGGGCAGGTCGACAGCATTTTCAGATGGATGAGGGATACTGATGGGAAAGCAATGCAAGAGAGGGGAAAAGAAGCACTCATGTCTGGGGGAACACACATGCATGGCTCTTGACAGAAAAATTGGGAAACAACTTTAAGTTGGGGTGAAGAATGAATGAATATGCTTTTGGGAACAATATGGGGGGGGGATGTCTTTGGTGATAATCACCGAATGGACTAAATTGACTTGGGCTTCTAAGTGCATTGTGGGGACCTAAGCCATGGAAGGAAGGGACACTGAATCTTGGATTTTCAAGGCACACAGCATGCTCCAGAATCTGCATCGGTGAGATCCCAGGTGGAAACACCACTGAGTGAGTTGGGCAATACCTCAGACACAAATATAACCTGAGGATTTAATTCAGAAAATACATGGTGTCTAAGGAAGCAGAAGACAGCTGGACCAAGACTGCAGAAGAGTTAGTAGGTAGACAAACATGGTCTTGCTACATCATTGCTCCATATGCTGTATTAAGATAGTTATTATCCTAACAAACCTGTGACAGACATTTTGTCTTGTATATCTCAGAAGTGATACATCATTGGGGTACCCTCTTGAAGTTGTGTTATATGTTTTTTTCTGTGTTTTTGTATATGAAATCCAAGACTGATCAACATATAGGGACAGCAAGTAGAGTCGAGTTAAGGGTTAGGAGGTGGTGGAGACGCAAATGTGGGTGGGAGCTAAGACGGAGCTGATGTCAAGGATTCAGGGAGAAAAAAATGTTTGGAAATGGATTGTGGTAACAATTGTATAGCAATTGTACAATTCTGCTTAACATGATTGAACTAAGGAATGATATGATACATGAATTAACTTCTAAATAATAACATAAAAATAAGGAATGAGATATATGTATTAAATTTTAATAATACATCCATGCATACATAATACATGAAGTCAAGAACATGAGAAAATTTCAAGGGATAGTTTGAGAAGAAAAGTCAAATATTATAAAGAAGTATGTCAAGACCTAGAGTTAAAAACCAAAAGAAAGAACACACTCAGTACATCTTAAATTGACAGAACTCAAGAAAAATGCAAGTTTTGATTTGCATTGCTGGGAAATTCTATGGGCATAATATTAAATGATGTGGGAAGCTTCAAAAGAAGATGGAAAGATTAAACAGATCCACTGTACCAAAAAGAAGTAGTCAAACTTCAACCATATCAAGAGGTAGCATATGAGCAAGAACCAAAGGTACTGATGGAAGTTCAAAGTTCAAAGTATTAGCCAAAAACTAAGCTCCAGAAATTAATGGACTATCAATGGGAATGTTTCAAAACATTCCCTAATAAAGTACTAGAAGAACTTTATTATATCATGAAATTTGGAAAATAGCTACTTAGCCAACTTGCTGGAAGAAATCCATATTTGTAAGCATACCAAAGATATAGCCAGATATCAGAAGGTCTATATAATTTACTGAGTTGTTTTCTGGCATTTGGATGGTTAAAGTTTTGATTATTTTGTTTGGTTGAATCTTTGGATATTCCTATGTGAAATGGCGAAAATGGATGTGATTAGCGTATATTTTGAGCTCAGGGGACAAAATCGCCCTTTGAATTTCTCAGATGCTTCATGACAATGGCTGACAGAAGGTCGACATGGCTGCCAGAAAGCCTGGCTCTGTCTTGATGCTGTCAGAGACCTAATCCCATATTTTATATCAATAGAATAGATAAGGATTAAGATATGATAGATATGGATTGGACTTGATTGTTTTAAGAATTGAATTTAGGATCTAATTCTACTTTATTTATACTGACTTCTTCAACTAATTATTGTTGATATAATGATTGATAGATGTGAATTTTGGGAAGTATTAAAATAGGGAATTTGTAAGCCCCTTGCCTTGAGAAATTAACATTTGATCTTTAAATGGGTTTAGGACATGACTTCAAAGAGGAGTCTAAAAAGATAAGCCTATCCAGTGTCTTGAGTACACTGGGCATTTGAAGATGAAGAAGCTTGCTAAGAGGCTGTTGACAGATTAAAAAAAATAGAACTTTGGATTTTTGAATTTTGAACTAATGGTTTGCACTTGACACTGGAAAAATTCTGGAACCATGAAGAAAACTCCTCTGTAGCACTAAATGTTAAAGGAAGCCTGCGGGCAGATTTCAATGCTTGGCAGGTGTCCACCTGGATCCTCTCATTGAGTGGAAGTGGGAGAAATGCAGCAATAAAGAGATGGGTTGAATACGGCACTGTCACCCATGGACCTGGTTTACAGAAACTAGAGGAGAAGACAAGAGCAGGTTGACTGGTCTGAAGTTCATGACCTAGCTGAGGGGTGTCAAACTAGTGACCCATGGGCTGCATGTGGATCCTGAGGTAATTTTTTGTGGCTCACAATATTCTGACATAAAATGAAAACAGAAGAAATTCTTATGAAGAAATTAGCGCTTAGGGGAGATCAAGGCAATACCATACACAAAAATCCCTCGTTATATTTTTATTTCAGAGCATCGTGGGCAACAACAAAAAAAAAACACCCTGGAGGCTGCATGTGGGCCTGCAGGCCACCCGTTTGACACCACCGACCTAGCCCAAGGGGCTAGAGTTGTTGAGAATGTGATGGGTCCATGGTCTAAAGGCAAGGCGAACAATGGGCACGGTGATGCTAAGTGAGGCAGCCCACATTGAGTTCACCAGAACCCAACCAGATGAAGAGAAGATTTTTGAGCCTGTGAATTGGTGCATATTGCTGCTGACTTTATGGATGGTCTGTCCTGATTTGACTTTTCCTATGGATGCAGATTCACAAGGTTCCAACTGGATTCTACAAACATGAAGATACTCTCAAGTCAAAGAATATGATTGTTTCTTCAGAGCACTGGGTTGATGTAAGTGGGCAGTATAGAAATTGGATACCCCTAAATGGGGAGGGTAAAGGCATAAAGTAGTTGACTTACAACCTTTCATAGTTGGAGTAATATATTCACATGAATATGTTCATGGGATTATGGTGTAGGTGTTCACATAAATGTAGAATATTTTTGTTTGGTTCACTTATCGAATGTTATGTTTAAAAGAGGGTGGCACATTTTTGAATTGTATGCATTTTAGTTTTATCCTGCTAGCTACAGATATGGTTTCATCATTGTTTGACAATTATATATGGCTAAAGAGTTGTGTGAAAGTGTCAAGGTGGCAGGGGTGGGCTGTGGTAGTTACCTAATCTAACAATTTGAGACTTAAGAGTGAAGGGGTGGAATTTAGCCTGTCAATCAGTACTGGATGTATGGATATATGGGCTAATATGGGACTTATGTGCTTGATCTTGACTGGACTGGGATGTTTCCCAATTTACAATTGCTCTAAATAAGATGGATTGACATAGAGGCTGCACTGATGTACTCAACATAAGAACAATTGTGAGGATGGTACAGAACTGATCAGTGTCTTGTTCTTTCATATGTAAGATTGCTATGAATTGAAACCAATTCAACAGCACCTAATAACAATCCAGAGTTCCTTTATGAAAACCTTGATATAGCTCTGAGGGTTTATATTACTTTGCTTTATTCTGAAACTTTTAAAATTCACTATCTTGCTTTTATAGTTTGTGTATTTATTTCTGTTTTTTTAAATGATGTTTTAATCTTGTACTGGGAATTTGCTTAGAATACAGGATTATATTTAGATAGGCTTGTACCCTATATTAGCACTATTTTGACCTGAATTTGTCATATACTCTCTTAGTTTTCAGATAAATAATTTTTAATACATTTCACTTTAAGCCGGATGCCACAAGTTATATTTTTATAGGCTTGCATAGATTTGGTTTAAGTATAGTTAGGTGGATTTTATTTTCTCTGTTTCACTGTCTACCTTAATTTTCATAAGAATCATAAAAATGTCTAAGAACTGAACAGTCTTAAATTTCTGTTTAAGGTGAGGGAATATACTATTTTAACTTTTCAAGGTAGTTTTGCTTTTGAAGTGTTGAACAAGTCTTTGTTGGGTTTACTTTTAGGTTTTCTAGCTGTATTCTTTCAGTAAGGCCGCCCCTAGAAAACTTAAATATATATATATTTGAAATAATAATAAATATATATGAAAACATATATATATATATGTTTAAAACATTTATGTATATAAAAATGGAATTGGAGAATGCCCAAAACAACTAAAAGCAACTTTTAAAAATATGTAACAGTGGCATGTCTTAATGTATAGTAATTTTCCATATGATTAAAGATAATGTATAAAACAACAATATTTTAAAGATACTCTTTGTCAAGTATAGGTGGAATTTATATGTGTGTGTGCATGTGTATGTTAAAGTGGCAACAGCATTCTGTATACTTGATATCCAAATCTAGCTTTATTTTCTATTGAAAGAAAATGTTGCAATACAGAACAAAAAGCAAGGTAGGAAGGAAAGGAAGTGGAGAGAATTGAAGGAAGAGAAAAATACAGAAGAAAAACCCTGTAGTGATCAAAAGTATAGATTAATAAAATTTCCTTCATTACTCAAGTTAACTAATACAAATTAAACAAATGCCTCAATAATCTTGCCTATAAATTGGCATATAATTCATGCTGGCAAAGTGAGGGCTAGAAATTGACATCATCATATTCTATTGGGGAAGACTGTAAGTTGGTACAAGCTTTTGGGAGAAATACAATTTGGAAGTGTACTTTAAAAATAAAGTACCTTTCTAAGAATGATAACTTTGATCCTGCAAACAAACACAGCATACAACCTAAATATTTAATACATATAAATTTGCAAAGATGTTTATGGTAAATCTGTGAATTGAAGAAGTTATAAAATAGAAAAAATTTTAGCTATTTATCTTTCTATTATCTGAGAGGAAAATAATAATATTGATCAAAAAGATTATAAGCAGTAGTATGTGGATTCACTATATAGAAATATTTTATGGTAAAATTCACTTGACATTCAGACTGCTAATTAAATTAGTATGAATTATTAATATTGGGGTATATTATCTTTGCTTTAATAATAGACACTTTGATATATTAAATTTATCATAGAGGAGTAATATTTAACTATAGATCCAACAACATATTTATTAATTTTATATATAACTGTAGCATATTGACAATTAAAACCTTTACTGTAGGGAAAAAAACTCCATGATGAAACATGCAATATGTAAAAAAATTGCAGTCAAAAGGAAATAATCTGAAAAAAATATATAAATTTCCTCTCTTTCAAATACCATAGGAATAAATAAACATAGCTTGAATGTCATATCTTAGAATATTAGTAATATTTGCAAGTGTATTGTGCTAGACAGGTTCTCTAGAGAAACAAAACCAGGACACATAATTTTATAGATATATAGATGATAGACTGGAAGATAGATAGATTGATAGATACAACATAAGAAACAAACAGCTAATTAGTCCACAGAGCAGTACAAATAGTTAAATTTAAGTCATTCCCATGAGACAGTTAATACACTGGCAGTCCTTCAACTGATGCAAGTCAAGGAGGCAGACAACTGAGCCTTCTGTGGAGCAATACTGGCAGTCCAGCCACAGGCAGCAAACAGCAAGGCAGGTCACCAATAGTCCACCAGATGACAAGGTCTGACAGTCCCCAACACAAGTGATGAATACACCAGCAGGATGGCGAAGCAGGTCTTGAAGGCACCTCAGACTATAGTGACACAGTCCACGGGTTGGGTGTCCCACAGGTAGTGTAGCTTGCAAGTAGATGCAGAGAACTATTTAAGTTAGCTGCATCCTGGTCCAATTATCAGAGAGCAAGAAACAGAAAGGCGAAGCTCGCCAAGTCATTTATCCTCTGCCCTTCAATTAAACTGCATTCTTATTAACCCCTCATGTGTTTATTGGCTAGGTTGGCACAATAAATCTACCTATCACATGTTATTATGTTTCTTCACTAAATGAGGAGAATAATACTCATCATCACGTAACATATCGGACTACAGCACTGTACACAGTGCAACATGGACACACTGAAATTACCTATTATTTTTTCAAAATCTTTTGTGAAAAATACAATGTGACAGCAAGATTTCATTTTGCAGATAAAGTAAATGAGGGTTAAAATAGTTAAGTCTGAGATCTTTCCCTTTTTGTTTACACTGGTTCCATTTAACCATGTATTATTGAAGATTGATATATGAGTTCACCAACCTCTACCACCTAAAATAATAGATTAAAATGCCTGTTCACATGTATTAATATGTGTATATGTAAGTGTGTAAGTGTAGTGTAATTGTTTGTGATGTTTTAAAGTAGTTTAATTCTATATTTTAATAAGTACCCAAATCATTTGTGAAGTTCATTAAAATCAGTAATTTGTTCCTAAGTCCTGAGTTAAAGCATGAGCATGTATAACAAGGTCTTGGCTGGTCTCCAGACAACACTATAAAAACCAAGATATTGATTCTAAGATATATACACATATATATTATACTAATGTCAAAAATAAGCAAGAGAAAAATTTCATATCTGACCATTTCTCTCACCTCCCAGAGCTACAAAAAAAAGGTATTTCTTACAATTTCTTGCAATCATGACACCTAAAGCCAAAATTAAATACTTACTGGCTTTATATTTATAAGTAATATCATGTCACAGGAGAAAGAATAAAGATATAGGCATTCCCTAAAAGAAAATTAATTACTTAAAGTACCCAACATTTATAATGTTTGCTATCATAGCTTTTGAGGATTTTCTCTCTGGTCTTCCCTGAGGGACTTCTTGATTCTTTTGCTTTGTTGGCAGTGTTCTCAAAAACTATTTTCTTTTTTTATTAGAGACTCATACAAGTTTTATCACAATTCATACATACATCAATTGTGTAAAGCACATCTGTATGTTCATTGCCCTCATCATTCTCAAAACATTAGCTCTCCACCTAAGCCTCTGGCATCAGGTCCTCAATTTTTGCCCTCCCTCCCTGCTCCCCTCTCCCTCATGAACCCTTGATAATTTATAAATTATTATTTGTCCTATCTTGCCCTGTCTGACATCTCCCTTCACCCACTTTTCTGTTGTCCGTCCCCCAGGGAGGAGGTCACATGTAGATCCTTGTAATTGGGTCCCCCTTTCCAACCCATCCTCCCTCTACATTCCCAGTATCGCCACTCACACCACTGGTCCTGAACAGATCATCCTCCCTGGATTCCCTGTGTTTCTCGTTTCTATCTGTACCAGTGTCCATTCTCTGGTCTAGCCAGACTTGCAAGGTAGAATTGGAATCATGATAGTGGGGGTGGTGGTGGTGGAAGCATTTAGGAACTAGAGGAAAGTTGTATTTTTCATCGTAGCTACATCACACCCTGTCTGGCTTGTCTCCTCCCAGAGAGCCCTCTGCAAGGGGATCTCCAGTGGCCTACAAATGAACTTTTGGTCTCCCCTCTGCACTCTTCTGATGATGCCGAATACCTGATCCCTTCAACACCCCGTGATCGCCCAGGCTGGTGTGCTACTTCCATTTGGGCTTTGTTGCTTATGAGCTAGATGGCCGCTTGTTTACCTTCAAGCCTTTAAGACCCCAGACGCTTTATCTTTTGATAGCCAGGCACCATCAGCTTTCTTTGCCACATTTGCCTATGTACGTATTTGTCTTCAGCGATTGTATCATGGAGGTGTGCACACATGATATAATTTTTTGTTCTTTGATGCCTGATAACTGATCCCTTCAGCACGTTGTGATCACAGAGGCTGGTGGGCTTCTTCCATGTGGGCTTTTTAGCTTCTGAGCTAGATGAAAAACTATTTTCTTACTAAAATTCATTAAGCGGTTCCTACCTCCAGGAGGAAGAATGGTTTCAGTTTTTCCTTTCAAAGCTGATTTAATATCGGAATCTATAATATTGTATTTGGAGCACGTGATTTCAAGTGTTCACCATATTATAAAACATTTCAATTTAACTGATTGACTACTAGAATTCATTTTTTCCAAATGACATTTTTATTTTAAAAGTTTTACATTTATAAAAATGGTGCAAAGGAGGCATTGGGAATTCTAATGTATACCAGGTGCAGTTTCCATAACAGTATGGTATAATTATAATAATTAACAAACAGTATTAATGCATTGTTCGTGACTAAAGCTAACCATGAGTTCAGATGTTTTATACTTTTACTACTGGATGGTTTATTTATATTCCAGAATTCCATTAAGAAACCCACCACATTGCATTTAGTCTTCATGATTCTGTAGGTTCCTCTTGGCAATCAGTTTATCAAGTTTACCTATTTTGGAATACCTTGATAGCTTTTGGAATTATATTTCTGGTAATTTATATATGATGCTTTTTCTCAGAATTAGGCTGCCTAAAAATTACTGAAGTGTTTCTAAACATTTTAAGATTACCTTCAACCAAACCACAACTGACTTAATTATGCGTTTATATATTTGAAAATTTCCCTGATATTTATGGAGTATACAAATGTGTACTATGAATCTCCAAATCAGCCAAGCAACTTGATGTTGTATTAGATCAAATCAATAGCCTAGATTACTGTTTACCTACCAAATATCAGACACCAGTAACCCAACAGATGGGCTCAGCTGCTCCTTGAGTTAAGGGCTATTGTCTCTGTGCCCACGTTACAAGACATTACCTGAAAGAGATTCAGTTTAAGATTTTCCTACAAAGATATAGCCTAATTTACATAATAAAAGAATCTCCTTGTTTTTAAACATAATCATATTTACAGGTATATTGCATACTACTTTGCTATATATTTTTGGAATACATAATTCAATCTATTTGAATATTCTCATGTCGAGACATGCATATTCCCTTAATAAAAAAATGGAATGGTGGTAGGATTCATCAATCTTTGTCCATTCCTCTTATCCCACTGGAGGAGATGAATGTCCATCCGCTTTCTAATTTAATCTTTTCCATTCCATGAGTACTTAAAGTGAGGCTTGATGGCACATTGTTACTTCACCCAATCTTGAATAGTCAATGTAATAACCAACTAATCTCCCAGGTAACTCAAGTGAATTTAATCTACATGTCTGCATCATATTCTGACCTATGCACCTGTGATTCACTAGGTCACCAGTCAAGTAAACTGGTCTTTCTCCTACATTACATTTCCTGCATTGCACCACATATGACAACACATAAGAATGTTAAATGGGGAAACAGAGTCTGAACTCATCTTTTGTTGCTGCTAGTGCTTTTTATCAAATTCTGAATCTTTGTTTCTGGTATCATTTATGTCACTCCAGATGGAGTTTCCATGGTTCATTAAAACTTTACCTTACCCTGCCTTTTTGGAGCAGACGTTTTCAACATGGTGTCTAAAAACAAGTGGATGTGTGACCAAGTAGTGTCTTTCTAGTAATACTTAAGGGTGAAAATATGACCAGTATTTTCTAGACCCAGCCTCATTCTAGCATGCTTTGATATAATTGCACAGGCTCAAATGTCAAAACGACATCTCCTGGACCAGGTTTAGTTGGAATTTTTAGTATATTCAAGTACTACCATCAGAGTGCTCATTTGACCTCATGATTAAGTTAAGTGGATACAGATACAGAGAAAAAATAATACAGAGCTGGTAGTAAGAGATCAGGTACCATTATTTTTAGATGTGATATGATCCGGGATCAGTTAAAGTAACATAATCTTGTATATAATAATTACAGCTGAAGTTTCTTCATCTTTGTATTGAATTAGGGTAGCCATTGATCAGTGCTTTTAGAAGAGATCATTTCATGGTGGACTACTTAGCTTGGTGTGGTAGACTTTCATAGGGGTTTTGTCTGGCCATAATCATTCAACTCTTCAGATGATAGAGTGACAACCTAATTCCTTATAATATAACTTTAAGACTACTACTTCTGCAATTATACTGAATAACAATAAACAAATATCCTCAGCGGTATCCCCTTATAAACATCCATTTTCCCATGTCTGTAGCTTATCTAGGCTCCCACTCATGTGCATTGAGCTTAAATCGGCAGGACTTCTCTAGATGACTAGGTTCTCAGCAACAGGGGTGTAGGAGTCTACCCTAGAGGTTCTCTGGTAGCTCTCCCAGCAGGATTCTTCCCCTGCTCTGCAAACATCTGTACACACTGGAGCGCAGAGGCTACTAAGGCAGATGAAGTTTATGCATTGCAGATGTTCCTATTCCACACTGCCATTCACCTGACTGGTCACCTCGTTAGGATTAGTTTAACCTCTTAACCCTGCTGACACCTAGGGGTGGGTTTTGGAGCCACAGGTGCAGAGGGATCTTACTTGTCTCAGTCTGAGTCAGGGGGCCCCAGAAAGGTAGCGCTGCCTGCATTTATACCATCTCTCTGCTTGGCTTCACTTGGGGCCAGCAGCATGGGACCAGTGTGTGCACGGTACACAGGTTTTACCTGTGACAGGGCCAGCCCATCCTCACTCAGCCTGGGACAATAGAGCATGGAGTCTTCCTTCCACACTTTTGACTACACTGTCAGATTCAAGAAAGACCTGCTCTGCATAACAATGCATCATTTCCTTCACTACTAAAATCTGTTTGGGTGTTTTGACCATAGCTTATATTTTTATTATACAAATTCAACCAAAGATAAAAATTTCAGACAATTGAATGCTGGTACATGAAACCAAAATTTCCTTCTGGAAATATCACCAGCCATTTGTAGTGTATGCATGGGAGCACTCTGCCAGAATATTTGAAATAATTTCATTATTTCTGCCCATTAAATGGGCATATGCATTACACACATGGGCTCACTATTAGCCAAACATGTATATCCCATTCTCTCAACAGTAATTTGAGTCTCATTCATTTACATGATAATACCTTTTCCTTGTTATAAGGTAAAAGAGAGCTCCGAGGATATGTACTTGAGGATGTCATGGGAGGATGTCTTGTGTGCCCTGAGGAAGCACAGGTTAGGCAGTTTCAGCAGGGCTGTATAGCTCCTTGCTTACTGACTTGAAATTTTCACCTGCGACAGGTTTCCTCCAGCTCTAAGCTCCGCTGTCTCTGTCTTTTTTGCAACATTTAGTCATGTGTTTCAAAAGCGTATAATTGAATAACATATGTGAAGACATTTTCCATTTACATTGACTATCACACAGTTTAAACACACCAGCTCACTCCGGGGAGCAAGACGTCGCAATCTGCCTTCATAAAGATGAGAGCCCTGACAATCCCGTGAAGCATCCACCTTGTCCTATGGAGCTGCTCTGAGTCAGAACAAACTCCACGGCGATGGCTCTGTTTATGGCTTTGTTGTTTGTGGTTTTGTGCTTTTAGCCAGAGATACAAACAATTATATTTTGTAATTCCATACATGTCAAGAGGAGTAAGACAGATTAGAAAGCAAGATAGATGAAATGAAATGTCTTTAGATACTAACTAAACAAGTGATTTTTAAAAAATTTACTGATGTGTCTATTATAACACAGGGTGATACCAGGTATGTTAGATTAACATGTGTTGCATGGGATTTCCATGGAATTAATCATTTGCCAGACAGATTTTCAGGCCTTTTACCAATGTGTTTCAGGTTGGATTTGAACCACCAATCTTGTGTTTAGTAGAGAAGTGTATTTATGTTACTCAATACTAGGTGGCGCCATTTGGCATCGAGTATACAATGGATATTTTGTTCTAGAGCAGTGGTTCTCAACCTTCCTAATGCTGTGACACTTTCATACAGGGCCTCATGTTGTGGTGATCCCCAACCATAAAGTCATTTTTGTTGCTACTTCATCAATGTAATTTTGGTACTGTTAGGAATAGTCATGTAAATATCAGATATGCAGGATGTATTTTCATTGTTACAAATTGAACATAATTAAAGAATAGTGATTACTCATAATACAATATGTAATTATATATTATGAAATGTTTATTTCTAATGACAAATAAATGAAATTTCGTCTTGCAGCATGGTACAGCATGGGTAACAGTGTTCATGCCTGGTAGGTATATCTGCATGTAGGCAGACCTCCTGGAGATGGATAGAGGAGCAATTTCTTGGTTCCTAAGACATGGGAGATATGTGTTTTCCAATTTTCTTAGGCAACTCTTGTGAAAGGGTCGTTTGACCCCCAAAGGAATTGCAGCCGACAGGTTGAGAACTACTGCACCAAATGCTATGCTTACAATATGAGGGGTTATCCCGCAAAAAAGCAAAATTGGATTTTTTTCAGAGCTATGTATTTAAAATTTTAATAAAAAACATTATCACCTTCAAAATACTGTCTATTACATTTAATACATTTATCAAATCTGCCATTCCAGTCTTGAAAACCTTTTTCAGACTCATCTGTTTGGATGGATCACAGCCCCTCCCTCATTTTTTTCTTACACATTATCTACATCATCATGTCACTGTCCTTTCACGTCCTTCTTCATTCACAGAAACAAAAAGAAGTCACATGGTGCAAGGTCAGGTTTTGGCCCCAAACTGGTGCAATGAATGGTAGTGTGAGCGTTGTCTTGGTGGCAAAACCAGCCCTGTCTGCAACAATTCAGGCCTGTTGCCCTCACACTGCTATGCTATATTTCCTGACCCTCTAAGTAGAAGGCTTTATTAGTAGTCTGACCTGGTAGAATGAGCTACAAATACACTATGGGTTGACATTTTTGTCATTCAGGAAGTTGATAGATGGCCAGACAAGGTATGTCATCAATCGACCTTTCACCATTTTTGAAATGATAAATTATACATTGAGTTTTTCCCACAATGCTGTCCTTATAAGCTGTGTTCGACATCACTACCATTTCTGAGGCGTTTTTCCTAAGCAGGAATCAACATTTCACAGCTGCAAGCTGTTCTTAAATCGGCCATCACAAAAGACTAGGTTCTGATTTTATGAAAAATTCACTGTGACAAGAGGGAAACTTCCTAGGTGACACCACTGGGTGCACAAGTTGCTTGATGCTTGCCTAGCGTGAAAAATGCTTACTATGAAAACCCTACTCAGCAGAACTTTTTTTCCATTTTAAGGGGGTTCCCCCTTGTATTTAATTATTATAATCAGTTATTATAACCAGTATATGAATAAACAGTAATATTTCCGCTATTTTAGAAATGAACAATGGAAGTTTAGTTGCTTGGACGTTAGTACATCAGGAGTGTTGTTATTTCCCATTGAGTTGGTAGTAACTCATAGTGACTCTATGTACAGCGGAGCCAAGTCCTACACCATCCTCACACTTAGCTCTTTGTTCGAGTCCCTAACTGCAGCCATTGTAGTCAGTCCGTCTCTTTGAGGGACTTCCTCTTTTACACTGCACCTCTACTTTACCAAGCAACGTGTCCTACTCTGGGAACTGGTCTCAATTGATAACAAGTCCTAAGTACATGAGATGAACTCTTTTCTCCAAATAAAAACATTCTTCCTTTTTTATTTTAATAAATCATTTCATTGGGTACTTTTACAGCTCTAATCACAATCCATACATCCATTGTGTCAAGTACATTTGTACATATGTTGCCATCATTATTTTCAAAACATTTTCTTTCTACTTGGTTTCTTTCCCTTGATATCGGAGCCTCAATTTTTTCCTCTTTCCTCCACCCTCTCACCCTTATGAGCCTTTGATAAATTATAAATTATTATTATTTTCATATCTTACACTGTCATCTGTCTTCCCGAACCCATGTTTCTGCTGTTTGTCACCCTGGGATGTTGAAGGATATACATTAATCATTGTGATCAGTTCCACATTTCTCTTCCCACCTTTCCCCTACCCTCTTGGTATCGCTATTCCCATTATTGTTCCTGAGAGGGGTTATGTGCCCTGGATTCCATATCTTGAGAGCTCTTACTGTACCAGTGTTCATGCTTTGGTCTAGCCAAATTTACAAGGTAGAACTGGGGTCATGATAGTGGGGCGAGGTAGCATTAATTAATGTATTATTTTATGGGCTTATTGGTTTTCTTTTTTGTTGTCGTTGTTGTGTTCTCTTTTGTCGCTTTGTCTTGCTATGTCTTGTTTTTTGGTGCATATTATTATCTCTGCAGATCTATCAAAATAAGGTGGGCTGGATGAACAGTCTGGAGGAGAAAACAAAGAGACCAATGGTTTGGGGGGGGCTTGTGAGATGGGTAGGCGGGGAAAGGAGGTGGTTTTGACCAACCCAGGGACAAGGGAGTAACAAGTGATCCAAAATTAGGGGCAAGGAGGGTGTGAGAGGCCTAGTAAGGATTCAAGGGCAATGTATCCAAGAGAAATTACTGAAACCCAAATGACAGCTGAGCATGATAGTGAGACAAGAAGAAAGTAAAAGGAAATAGAGGAAAGAACTAGGAGACAAAAGGTATATAGAGAGGTCTAAATAGAGGTACATACATATGTAAATATATTTATAAAGGATGGTGGAGAAATAGATCCACGTGCATATATTTACAGGGTTAGTATTAAGGCAGCAGATGGACATTGGACCTCCACTCAAGTATTTACTCAATGCAAGAACACTTTGTTCTATTAACTTGGCATTCCATGATGCACACTTTCCTGACACGATCACTGAAGACAAATGTTTGCATAAGCAAATGTGGTGAAGAAAGCTGATGGTTCCTGGATCTCAAAAAATATAGTGTCTGGGGTCTTAAAGGATTTCAGGTAAACAAGCAGCCATCTAGCTCAGAGGCATCGAAGCCCAGATGGAAGAAGCACACCAACCTGTATGACAATGAGGTGTAGAAGGGACCAAGTATGAGACATCTAAGAACAAAAAATCATATCAGTGGGTGCCAACCTCCCCGATATGATCATTGAAGACAAATGAGTTCTTAAGCAAATGTGGTGAAGAGAGCTGATGGTGCCTGGCTATCAGAAGATATACCATCTAGGGTCTTTAAGTGCCATCTAGCTCAGAAGCAAGAAAGCCCACATGGAAGAAGCACATCAGCCAGTGTGACCACGAGGTGTCAAAGGGATCAGGTATCAAGCATCAAAGAACAAAAAAAAATCATATTATTGTAAATGAGGGTGAGTGCAGAGTGGAGAGCCAAAGCCCATCTGTAGGCAACTGGCCACCCCCTTACTGAAGGGTTATGGGGAGGAGGACAGCCAGTCAGAGTGCAGGGTAGCAATGATGAAACATACAACTTTCCTCTAGTTCCTAAATGCTTCCTTTCCCCACTGTCATGATCCCAATTTTACCTTACAAATCTGGGTAGACCAGAGTTTGTCCATTTTTACAGATAGGAACTGGAAACACAGGGAATGCAGGATAGATGACCTCTCCAGGACCAGTGCTGAGAGTGGCTATACCTGGAGGGTGGAGGGAGGGTGAGGTAGAAAGGGGGAAATGATTACATGGACCTACAGATAACCTCCTCCCTGGGGGCTGGGCAATAGAAAATTGGGTTAAGGGAGACTTCAAACAGTGTAAGATATGACAAAATAATAATAACTTATAAATTATCAAGGGTTCATGAGGTTGGGGAATAGGGAGGGAGGGGGGAAATGAGGAGCTGATATTAATGGCTCAGGTAGAAAGCAAATATTTTGAGAATGATGATGACAATAAATGTGCTTGAAACAATGGATGGATGTATGGAGTGTGCTAAGAATTGTACAAGCGCCCAATAAAATAATTTAAAAAAAAGAACTAGAGGAATGGTTTATGTTTTCTATATGGCTAACTTGTCCCTTCCTTGCGACCCTTCTGTGAGGGGATTCCAATTGTCTACAGATGGGCTTTAGGTCTCCACCCTGGTCCCTTCGTTTGCATCAATATGATTGTTTGGGGTCTTTTGGTGCCTGAAGGAAAATGTATTCTTTCTGTACTTCCCCCAACAAATATCCTTGTTCTTTTGGCAGTCTGTGGCACTTTCACAAATGTACCACATTTTCAGTCTTTCATATCCAGTTTTCAATTTTCACATGCACATGAGGCAATTGAAAAGGCCATGATTTGGTCAGGTCCACCTTTGTCTTCAAGGTAGTGTCCTTGCTTTGCAACACGTTCTAGAGATTTGTGTAGCAGATGGACCCAATGCAATGTATCATTTGATCTCTTGGCTAATGTTTCCATGAACATTGTTTGTGGATACAAACTACATGACATTTTAGACAACTTCGATCTTTTCTCCATATATCATATTGCTAGTTATTGGTCCAATTGTGAGGATTCTGGTTTAATTTGCATTGAATTGTAATAAATACTGAAGCCTGAAATCCATGGTCAGCATTATCAAGTGTGCCTAGTCCTCACTTTGCGCAAGCTAGGTTGTGTCTTCTGCATATTACTTTTCCCTAATCCTGATGCCACTTTCTTCTTCACATAGTTCACCTTTTCTTCTCTGCATACATATGTATTGCTCTTCATACAGATTGAACAAGTATGGTTAGAGGATACAATCCTGATATACATTCTTCCTGATATTAATATTTACAGTTTCTCCTTGTTCTGTTCACACAAATGCATCTTAATCCATGTGCATGTTCCACATGAGTACCATGAAGTGTTCTGGAATTTTCATTCTTCTCAAGGCTATCATATTTTGTATGAGCCATATAAACATGATTTTTGATGAATAGTCAATTAAATACAAATTAGCATCTTTCTGATATTCTGAGCTTTCAGTCAAGATCCATCTAATATTAACAGCGACATCACTTATTCCAAATGCTCTCCTGAATCTGACCTGAACCTCTGGCAGCTCCCTGTTGCAACTGGTCTTTAGCTATTTTCAGTTACATGGGAGATCAATGATATTGTTCAAAAATGTTAATAATGATGTGGAGTCAACCTCTCAAAACCGTGTACTCTAGATGTCAGTGCATTACCCTGACTAGATTGCAGGTCCTCCATAGTCCTTTTGGGACTTCTCCCTTTCCCTCTGCAGGAGCCCTGGTGGAGTGGGGCTTCCAGATGGACTGTGATCCGCATGGTGGGCAGTGGGGATTGACCAGCTCTGTGGGAGCAGGACTGGTCTTCCTACTCTTACAAGCTGTTATAGTCTCAGAACCCTACAGGTGTTCCCTTGGAGCGTGCTTGCTTTTTTTGGTTTGGACATTTATCTCTAAATCATAGTTTTCCTTCTATCCTCTGATGGTAACTTCCCAAATCATTCCAATCCCATTATCACAGGCTAGATCAAAAGGGACAAACATATTTGCTTATATGTATCAGTTATATACAATTTCTTTTCTATTTTCCTGAGAACAGAGGGGGGTGATCAATATTATTCTTAGAGTAACACTTTAGGAAGGAGTGTTATTTCTTCCCAGGTTTTAATTATCCACAGATTTTTTTAAAGCAAACCTAAGGGAAAGAATTAATAAATGGAAAAAGGTTATAGGTTTTATAATTAAACTCCCTCTCTGGTACTCAGAAAGTTTTATAGAAAATATGCACTCACATTAGATTACTGTGTAAGCAATGCACTAACTAAACTAATAAAGTATGTTTCATCCTGTCTGCTCAGCATCAGGGCAGGTTAGGAAATCCTACACAGACTCTCTCTCATGATTTAATAAAAATGCCTGTCCTGTTCTCCAGCAATTTAACTAACCAGAGACCGATGTTTCTCTATTCCTACTGGGATCATGGATTGCAAATCAGTTTTCTCTGCCTAAAAGCAATCACCTAAGCCAGTGGTTATGTGAGACTAGGGTAAAAGGAAAAAGTCATAAAAATTAATGAACCTACCTGATGCCCAGGCTTTCAGGACATAATTCTGAGCATGGGAGAATAGAAGTCTTACTTGGAGCCGGTTTAGGGGGGTGTAGACTATATTATAAACTAGTGGTTTTGAAACTTTTATTGTGCACTACTTTTGAAAAATGCTTCCACCCTGGCTGCACCTTCAAAAATGGAATCTCACAAGGTCTAAACAAAATGCACAGCTAGCAGAGTTAATAGTATATAAATTAGGGATCTTGTGGATAAAAATAATTGAAAATGTCTCAGCCAGGTTGGAGTAATAAAGATGGTTGAAGTGACAAAAAGGTCCAGTTGGAGGAATCACTTTATGAGAGATTCAGTGCAGCATTACCAACTTTCTCTGACATCCACTTTTTCTTCACACTTGCCTTTGACTGGCATGTTTATTTGCTTCATGAGATGGTGCGGTAGTTACATAGTCTGTTGTCAATTTGAGACTTGAAAGAGTGGAGGGGTGGAGTCTAGCCTGTCAATCAGATTTCAGCTTGATGACGTCATTTGAGGCTTGAAGGGGATAAATAGCTCTTTGGAGCTGGAGATTGGTCACAGGCACAATCCCTGAAAGATATGCTTTCTGGGAAGACACATGATGCTATGCCAGAACCCTGGAGCTGAAGGAGCCATGTGGAGACCCCTGCCAGCACTGAGATCCTTTCACTGCCACTGGATCCACAAGAATTTCCACCTACTGGCTTGTTATCTTCCTACATTCGGCATCATTGCATGTGTTGTCTGAGTCTGAAGAGGAATATATTGATTGGTAGCAGATATATGGGATAATATTGGACTTATGGACTTGATCTAGAATGTTTTCTCCATATTTGATTGCTCTTGTATATAAAGCTCTTTCTTATACACATATGAGTGTCTATGATTTTGTTTCTCTAGTCTACCCAGACTAACACATTATTGTATGGTGGGAGTGGGGTACTAGAGAAACAGATCATGAAGATGGAAAGTGCATCTATGTTTGACCTCTGACTCATGGTAGTTTTGCTTCTTTGGCTTGCCAAATATCAGAAATGGCCATGCAGCTTACTGAATTGATTTCTGGAAAGAATATGGGAAGTTAAAATTTTAATTTTTTTTGTTTGGTTGTTGTCTTTGGCTATTCCTGATGAAAATGAATGCTGTTCATGTATATTTTAAGCTTAGGGGTAGAAATTGCCCCTTGGATTTCTCAGAAACCATGCACCTTAGGGAAAATGGCTGAGAAAAGGTCAAAAAGGCTGACAGAAAGTCTGGCTCTGGCTTGATGTTGTCAGAGGCCTAATCCCACATTTTGTGTCAATAGAATAGTTTAGATAAGGATTAAAATGGGCTAAATAAGAATTGAACTTGACTGCTTTAAGAATTAAGATTAGTATCTGATTCTACTTTGCTTATACTGTTTTCTTCTGCTTATGATTATTGATACAATGATTGAGAGAGATGTTTGTTGGGAAGTATGAAGATGGAGAGCTTGTAAGCCTACTTGTTTTCAGCCATTAAGATTGGAACTTTAAATGAGTTAAGGCCAGCCTACATGAAGGCTCTGAAAAGACTAGCCCCCTCCAGTGCCTTGAGTGCTCAGGGGTGAAGAGGCTTGCCTAGGGCTTGTTGACAGATGGAAGAAACAAAAAGAGAATTCTTTGGATTTTTGAATTTTGAACTAGTGGTTTTTGTCGGAAGCTTGACAAAATCTGGAACTAGGAAGAAAACTCCTCTATAAGACAGAACGTTAAAGGGAGCCTGTGGGCAGGCTGAAATGCTTGCTAGCTGACCACTTGGATCCACTTGTTGAGTGGAAGTGGTAGAAATACAGCAATACAGAGACAACTTGAGCATGGCCACTGACACCTGTGGACCTGGTTCACAGGGACTAGAGGAGAAAAAGAGAGTGGGCTAACTGGTCTGAACTTTATGACTTAGCACAAGGGATCTAAGGTCATTGAGAATTTGTGATGGGAGGTCCATGGTCTAAAGGCAAGGCAGCCAATGGGCACCCTGGTTAGGCTAAGTGAGGGGCACCCTGGTTAGGCTAAGTGAGGCGGCCCACAGTGAGTTGAACAGAATCTGACCAGATGAAGAGAAGAATTTTCAGCCTGTGAGCTGGTGAATGTTGCTGCAGACTTTATGGATGGCCTGTCCTGATCTGACTTTGCTTATGGATGTGGATTTCCCAAGGTTCCACCTGGTGAAATGAAGATTCTTCACATAAAAAAAAATGATTGTCTTCTTAGTGCACTGGGTTGATGTTATTGGGAAGTATAGAAATGGGTTACCCAGAATGGGACTGATAAAGGTATGAAGTGGCTGGCTTACACACACTCATAGCTGGGAGAATATATTCATTGGGTTATAGGATTAAGGTGAAGGTGTTCACATAATATAGAATATTTTGTTTTGTTCACTTATAGAATGTTATGATCAAATGAGGGTGGCACATTTTGAACTGTATGCATTTTAGCTTTCTCCTGCTAGGTATAGATATGATTTTATTATTGTTTGAGAGAGTTGTAATTGTCAAATTGGCAAAGGGTGGTCTGTGGTAGTTACATAATCTGTTGTCTGTTTGAGACTTGGAAGAGTGGAAGGGTGGAGTCTATCCTGTCAATCAGGTTACGGCTTGATGGCCTCATTTGTAGGTGCAAAGGAGATACAAAGCATGTCGGAGGCGAGACACAGGCACACTCCCTGCAAGACATGTTTGCTGAGAAGATGCATGAGCTATGCTAGAGCCCTGAGCCCATGCTCCACAGGATTTTCTACCCACTGGTCTGTGATCGTCCTGCATTTGCCATCATTGCATGTGTTTCATGAGTCTGGAGAGAAATTTGTACACTGATATCAGACCTATGGGCTAATATTGGACTTATAGACTTGATTTGGACTGAGCTGCAATGTTTTCTCAATTTCGATTGCTCTTGTATGTAAAGCTCTTTCGTATGAGTGTCTATGAATTTGTTTGTCCAGTCTACCCCAACTAGTACAGATGGCTGTATGGATTACATGTTTTCATGTCTCCCAGCCACCTCTAAGAGTTTCAACCTCACTTTCTCTATCCCAGCAGTCTGTCTTGATCACCTAGGGAGTTTCTCTTTTCAAAGACTTTAGCAAACATTTGTTAATGTCCGCTGTAGGCCACAGTCCTTAAACTATTCAGGTATGTGTTTGATGACCAGAACCCCCATCTTCCTCAGAAAGTGGGTTAGACAGGATATGTGGTCTTCATGATAGAGGTGTAAACTCTCCAAAAGAAGCAAATGATTATTTTTTAAGATAAAATGGGAATGAATGAAAAGTAACCAAAGGTAGGTAGTGTCCCCCAGAAGTAGAAAAAAATTACTTTTTTAACTAACTGCTAATAAGTGAGATTGCATTTGCATAATTTTCCAGTTGAATTTATGACTTTGGCACTGTACTCATTGATGTTATTTTTGGTGGCAAGTAGTAAATATTCCAATGGATAAGCATTTGAATTTTTTCCTGAAAAACAGGAGAATAAAAAAATTCCATAGAAAATTTACTGTAAACATTTTGAACCATAAAATCAAAACTTAAGTATAATTGTTTATGTAAATAAAATTAATTTCCCAGTACTAGAAAATGTATGGCTTATATTGATTCTCTCCATCATATCTTGTCAGGGCAGATATACTTCCTAGTGAAGTCAGAAACTGCATTAGTTTCCACCTTCACAGAAAGTATCAGTCAGTGATACGCAGTTCATATGGAAATTAACATCTGTGTATTATACTTGAGAGTTACCATATGTACATGTGTAATATGGCAGCAGTGCTGTGTAAAAGGTAAAATGTTTAACGGTTTCACTTTAAGAGCACTTGGTGCATTTTTGCAAACGCTTACTGCGGATCTGGCATGACGGGAATGAGCGGCACTGTGGTAATCACTAATTATCTTTGGCAATACATCAATGCTGAGGGCAAGGAGCAAAATGACTTAGCAAACAAGTTTAATAGTCTAACTCTACAACTCGAATCCTCTTTCCTGATATGCAGGTAGGATTATGGCCAAAGAAAATAATCACAATATGACTAATACAAGTGTTTTATTGTATTTGTGGACAGTTTTATAATCTCCTACTTTTCAAAGTCATTCTCACACTCTCAGCTATTTGTCTGATGTTTTACTCTGATTTGGCTTCACTGGAGAAATAGTTGGCAAAACACTGAGGCATGTTTCTTTTTTCCATATGTTTATATTAAGATTGCAGAAAGACCAGTGCTTGTTGAATTCACTTTAACCAAGGAAACCCCAAAGCAAGTCTGAGTAGAATGGTAGACTCTTGGGTTTTTCAGGGATTATTTTTCAGATCCCAGGTCTTTCGATAACATGTGAGAGGACTGCATAGCAGTTCAGACCAACTAAGTGCATGCTATAAGATGAATTTTCTGCCAAAGATGCAGGGGTCTCTCCTTTTTTTACTCCTTTTCTATTTTGTCTTTATTCTGAGCTGACTTTCAAAAGTCAGCTAGGTTCCTTACCTGGGGAAGCCTTCACACAGCCTCCTTCCTTCTTCCTCTTCCACCTCCATTCCTCATAAACCATGTTGGCAGGAGGAGGATTCATGCAGGCTGGTACTGAAATGACCATAGGAATGAAAACAAAAAAAAAAAAAACCAAAAAACTCTTGAATGACTCAAACTGTCTAATTAGCAAAATAATGTTCCAGAAATCTTGCTATTAATTTGTATCTGTTAGAATTCGATTTTGTAAATGTCACCCAATCTCAATTTTTGATACATTTCTATATCCTTAGCCTTCAGTATATATTATACATCAACATAAAATGAATACAACCTGATCAATAAGCAACATCACGGTAAACAGTAAAATCAATAAAAATTCCTCAACCTTTCATTTTACTTGGAGTCATGAGCAACTCTTTTTGAGGCAGCATTCAAGGAAGTAACTGGTTATACTGACGGGCACATCTATTGTAAAAAAATAAAAACTTTAAATTGTTAAAGAACAGATATATCAGAGTGTCAGATTCAAGCCATGCTAGTTTCAATTGCCTTACTTTCGTTGCATTGCTTGGCATGAGTATAAAAGGCCAAAGGAAAACTGATACCTTTGAATCATGGTGCTGGTGAAGAACGTATCAGTGACGTCCAGAAGAGAAAACAAACTTGGCTTGTAAGAACGCTCCTTAGGTTCGAGAATGGCGAGGCTTGATCTCATTTACTTTGGACACTTTATCAGGAGGCCTCAGTCACTCCAGAAGGACACTATTCTTGGTAAAGTAGGTTAGCATAAAAGGTGGATTCATTCAGTGGCTGTCAATATGGGTTCAAGCAGGAATAGTTGTGAGGATGGCCCAGGACCTAGCAGTATTTCCTTCCTTTGTCCTTACGGTCCCTGGGACACTGAATGCACTTGGAAGTACTTACCAACAGCATAGCACCAATTCCATTGCCAGTAAATAACTTATCTTTTTACTCGTTTATTATTATTGGTGTTGGTTATGTGTTTTTTAACTTGTCAAAAGAGGCTTTCGTCTAATGAATTGTAGTCATTCTTTTTGTAAATTTAATTAAAATCATTTTATTGGGGGCTCATACAACTCTTATCACAATCCATATATACATACATTGTGTCAAGCACATTTGTACATTTGTTCCCCTCATCGTTGTAAAAACATTTGCTTTCTACATGAGCCCTTGGTGTCAGCTCCTCATTCTACAGGCAGGTCCCATTTCCTCTGTTTTTCATCAAGACCCTACAGGATATTGGCTGCAGCCACATGGATAGCTTCTTCTTCTTTTTTCAATCAAGGGAGAACGTGAACGCAGTCCCCCACTACTCCAAATGATGCAGTCGAATTTCCCAGCATCACATAAGGACTTCTATTTCTCAGGCATGTTTATAACCCAAATATAAGATAATGGTATGTTTTTGCAAATACTTTATATTCTTTTCAACATAAAAATTAAAGGAAGAAAAATGCATTAGGGAATCTGGGAGAAACAACTCAATGGCAATCGGTTTCATTTGTTTGTGTTTTGGAGCGGACAGGGAGAAGAAGGAACAAATATGTTAAGAAACTAGTCTCTAAATAGGACATCATGCTCAGTAAAATTAAAACCAAACCAATCCTCCACAGGATTTCTGAGACTGAAATTCATCCAGGATCCAGAAAGCTCTTCTTTCTCCTGCAGAGTGGCTGGCAATTTGCTGTTAGTAGTCCAACACTTGCCTGATACGGCCCCAGAGTGCTTTGGCAAAGTAGTCAGAAAGAGAAAAAAGGACTCTATCAACGGAGTGAAACATAGCGAGAATGGCGCAGGAACAGATACAGTATTGCTCTGAGTTATAACAGAATTGGCAGCACCTAACAACCACGACATATTGTATATTCAATGTGTAGTGTATTAGTGAGTGCTTGCAGAGTTTCTTCTCATTTTTATTGAAGCTGCAATCACAACCAAAGCCCTGACAGCTTTCCTACATCCATATCATGAAGGTCAACTCTCTCATGAGGAGGCTACTCTTCCAAATCATATTTTGAGCTCTTTCCAATCTAGTTCATATTCTGGTAACATATTAAACAATGTTTTTGTGCTATTCACACACTTTCATTGGTTCTTTATTTTCAGAAATATATCATTTGGTCATCTTTCCTTATGTTTTATAGCCTCCAGACTCCCCTGAACCCCGTCCTCTATGTGTGAACTTAAAGTGTGTGAAAAACTAGTGGCGCAGCTTTTATTATCAGAGCAGCATGGGAGCTACTACAGACAGACAAGCAGAAGGATGAGTCATGGAGAAAACGTAGAAGTAGCTTTAATTCGATGCCAATAGATTTTTAAAAAGTAGTGAAATTGATTTTCAACCATAATTTTAAACTCAAAAAACTGAAGGTTGCACAGAAGATCAGAGCGAAGTTTATATGTCTAGATTTTTAATATTATTCTACTTTTTCTTAAATGTATCAACCAAAATAACACCTTGAGAAAACATTCTCCTCTGGAACTGGCCTCGGACACCTTTCTTCCTTTTTTCAGAAGCAGGAAGGAAACATATTCGGGATGAATTTCAAAGAATAATACTATGACAAAATTGAAGAGTTCACCGGAAATATTGAAATATAGTCAAGAAAACTATCATTTATCCTTTCTTATTTAAACACATTATTGATCATGGATTAATTTGTTTTTTCCTGTGAATTTAATACAGAAAAGTTGCTTCAAAATAATATTTTATATTTTATTGTTTATGCCACCTAAGACATTATTTCACTTTGATTTAAGGCATATAAGCCAATTAAGTGCAACACTTTATCACTGATTGTTTTCTTGGCAACTGTTCACTTGACACCCCCAAAGTTGCTCCTTAATATATAGACAGCTATACTTGTCTGGAAAATGATGTTTGCATAATATGCACATGGAATGCATTCTTATTTCTTTTTCTTTATTTGAAAATATCTATACATTCTTCAGTACCAATTTAAACCTTCCAACTAATTGTAGAAAGGTATTTGTAAATTTTCATGTCTCTCCTTTGGTATTTATAATAACCTTTACTTTTGTGTTAATCACATTAATGAATATGTGATTCTCTAGGCATTTTACTTGTTTACAGCCCTTATATTTGTATAAGCTCTTGGAAGAAGAAAGGATGACATTGCAATTTTCCTGTACATGAGCTTATACTATATTATAGTAAATGAGTTACTACTGAGAGAAAACCCAGTGTATAAAAATATGACTATTATTCCTGGAATTTTTTCAGGATCTATGATATCAGTGTATAAGAATACAACTATTATTCCTATAATCTTTTCCGAATCTATGACTTAGTATGATGGCCTTTGCTCTCAAGGTACCTCCAGATGAACTCAAACTGCTAATAACACAGAGTACGTTCACCTATTTTACTCCCAAGGGAATTCATGTGACTCTTGAGTAATTCCAACTTATGACAAGGTGCATCATGTTGGCACTGTACTAAAGAGTGTTTTCAAGGCTGTAATCTTTCATAAGCAGATTTCCAGGCTTGCATGCTTAGATTCCTCTGGGGATGTTCAAACCACTCATTTTTTGGTTAGCAATTGACTGCTTTACTATATGCACAACCTAAAATATTTTAATTTAACTTTTCTTTCTACTAGCTTCTTAGCTTTAACATGTGGATTTTTAGCCTTGCTTTTCTGAAATTTGTCTTCTTGTCTGCTATCCTTCCCAAATGATTTCCATAATTACTTAATTTAGTGACACCCAAGGAATTCTTGGGATCCCTCCAATGATTAGTGAGGTGTTTGCAGATGCCTTCCACCATCTATTTGTGATTTAGAGTTTATTACTTCTTTATACCCTTTCATGGACTATGAGTTATTCCAATGGAAGACTTACAGAAATTCACAATAAGAAGTTTAAAAAGAGACTTGCTATTTAAATGAGTTTTAAAAAATAAATGTATTGGGGGTTTGTACAACTCTTATCACAATCCATACATCCACCCACTATGTCAATCACATTTATACATTTGTTGCCATCATCATTCTCAAAACATTTGCTTTCTGCTTGAGTCCTTGATATCAGCTTCTCATTGTTCCACTCCCTCCCCACTCCGCCGTCCATCATGAACCCTTGATAATTTATAAATTATAATTATTTTGTCAGATTTTACAGTGTTCAACATTTCCCTTCACCCACTTTTCTGTTGTCCATCTCCCATGGAGGACATTATACATAGATCCTTGTAGTTGGTTCTCCATTTCTAGCCCACCCTCCCACCACCCTCCAGTATTGCCACTCTCCTCATTGGTCCTGAAGGGATCATCTGTCCTGGATTCCCTGTGTTTCTACTTCCTATCTGTATCAGTATGCACCCTCTTGTACATCCTCTAGTCTAGCCGGGTTTGTAAGGTGGAAATGGGTTCATGATTGTGAGTTAAGTGAGTTTTTATTGGCCCAAATGATTGCTTTTAAGGGTGGAGGACATAATTATTGACTTAGTACAGAATCCAACCATTTTTACTGCATTTACGAAGACAGGCATTCTCCAGATTCTCAGGAACAGTGATACTCTGTTCTGTGGAATTGAAGGCAGAGAAGCCTGATGTGAATTGCAAGAGCCAGTTGAGTTTTCTAAGATGGCAGCCGCCTATGCGTTCATTTAGAAAACTCTGTGATTTGGTGAGTTTATAGACCAAACTATTTTTCCATTCATCAATTCTTAAACGTTTTTCTTCTGTGACACTAATTGCAATCCACATAATTTAACAACATACATCCCACTTCCTGTGTTGGTTTTCTATTTTCATTTGTTATCCTTTCCTATACATTTATGCTTTCTATGCATTTTATCTGGGCAACATTTTCTTTCTCTACCTTTAACTGCCCTTTTGCTCCTGTGATGACTGATTGCTTTAAGGACTATGTAACTAGTTGGCGTTAGTATTCACCTTGACTACTTAACTGGCAGGTGAGCCGCAGGGGTCAGTTCAGTCCCAGGATTGAAGAGTGAGTCAGGACACTAGACTTGTGGTGTACCAGGTTCTATCTGACGAGTACATTTTTAATTATTTTGAGTTTTGTTTCATCTTTTTCTGCCACTCTACCCAGGAATTTCTATTGCAATCTATTTCAGAATGATTGTAGTGGTATCTAAGTACCATCTAGTTCTTCAGTCTCAAGACCACAAAGGCTAATGTTTGTATGGCCAATTGGACTAATTTCTTCCCATGTCTTTTATTTTATTTCTTCATTCATTTTTGCTGCAGAGGCAAAAAAAAAAATCAGTAGTTGTTACTTAGATGGTTGATCACAATTTGTAAGGCCTAGTTACTTTCCACCAAAGTAAGATCTAGTATTTTAAAAAAAAATTGTATAGTGATATTTCAATTGACCTTAAAGTCTCCTGATACTAAAACCCCAACCCCCCAGCTTACCCTTCACACACATCAAAGAAGAAAAGGTTCAGCAGCTTTTGTTAGAGGTTGCCATCCATAGTTTCTTACATGTAAACATTTCTGTTATAACCTTCCCTTCACCACTACCACCACCGGAAATGTTCACATGGTCTTAACTATGATATGGTTATGGAAGTGATGGGAAACAATCAAATTTCAAGAGCTTATATAAGGTTGGCCAAATGGTTTAAGTTAAGTGCACTGGATACTTTAGACTTTTCACCAACAGTTTTCATAGATCTTCCTGGTTTCTTTGCTAGCATTCATTACGGTTCAGTGCATCAACATGGGAGAGATGATTTTAATTAAATAAGCTCAATGCTGAGTTACTTTATCATTGTGCCACATGCCAAGACTGTTTTATTTTATGATCAACCATTTAATGTGTACTTTCATGGTCAATTTCACTGACAGTGATACAGTAAGATAATAAATACCTACATAGCACACCAATCAAACTTCCCTCATCCAGCCTTTTTTTATCCTAAGTTGCTCAAGGAATGGATGTGAAATAAGAAAGCTAATGAGAAGCCCAGATAAAATGCATGTTATAAGGGAAATCTACTAATTAATTGAAAATCTTGACCTTCAAAGAATTATACGTACCTAACTTCATAACATGTGGAAGCAATTAGGTGGGTGGGGAGCAGGAAGAGACACTGTCCGGGTTTCTGAAATTGACATCCCAGCAAATATTTTGCTCAATTGAATATCCTTGAAATTAAAAAGCACATATAGATCTTAGAGTCTAAGAAAGCACACAGCATCTGAGAAGAATGCAAAGCACCTAGTGTTCCTCTAAAACTTAATTCCAATGAATTTGCATTCGGGTTTACTTTTTTCTTTCTTTCTTCAGTTCAATATCTCACAAAGATTTACTAATGGAGATAAGAAAACCTTTTACGTGTACTTCTTAGGGACCAGGAACCTGAAGGATACCATGGAAATAAAGTCTTATTTATAACTACTGAAAATTGCCACCGTGAGATAAACATTTTAACTCTGGAGCAGCAAGAATAGTACAGAAAAGACACTTGAGTTTGGAAGCTGATTCTGAACACATTTTATTCTCAAGTGTATTTACAGTAAACATAGAGTGACTTTGATAGTCTTACTGCCATGAAAGTCAAATGGTAGGATGAAGATATTCTCAAATATTGACGGAATACTTCTGGTTTCTTACTCACGACTTTAACTAACTTTAGGTACATGAGAATCTTAATCATATAGAACAGGAGTTGGCAAACTTTTGTGGTTGAAGAGCCATTCTTGTCCCTCACAACAACTTGAAACAATATGAGTGACATAAATAAATTTTTATAAACAAATGAAATAACCATAATCTGAATAATATCCTTTAATAATTTTTTTCAATTTTACTTCAGAGTCACATTAGGGTAGTTACATAATTTCATGTTCAACTTGAAGATATATGATATGATATGGGGCAGTATTCAATCTGTCAATCAGGTCACTTCAGCCTGATGATGACTCCTTGTAGCTGTGACCTTCTCATAAGAAGGACCCTGGGAACCTCCCCTCTCCCATAGCCTTCACCTTCTGCTGGCTAGCCACTCTGAGACCTGCCAGAGTTCCGTGATGCTTCCACCATCCTTGGATGCACAAGACTTTGCACACATCAGCCTGTGATCTTCCTGCATTTTGCATGTGGCTGCATGAGTCTGAAGAAGAACATAAGGACTCGTACCAGATGTATGGACTTGAACTGGACTGAGCTGGGATGTTTTCCTGATATATCACTACTTCTTGATACAGAACTTTCTTACACACATCTGAATGTCACTGGATTTATTTATGTTATTACCCCAGTGTACCACACACACATACGTGCTCAAAGAGCTGCATATGGCTCATGAGTGACAGTTCACCGACCAACAATATAGACTGATCTGTAGGTGCCTATCAGCTATCATTAGACCTTCAAATCTCTCCTTTTATTTTAAATCAATAACATCCTGGAAATAGTGTAATAGTTAATACTTTAAAAATTATTATATGCAAGAGCTCAGAGCTTTATAGATAGTATGCCATTTAATTAAGAATATTAGTGGGATACCTTTAGCTTTCTTTTCCAGCTGAGAGAACTTGGCTTCAAAGATATTAAATGACCTGAACTCAGTCATACAGCTAACAAATGCCAAGGTTATAACTCAGCACTGACTCCACAAACCTCACTTTGATGATCTATGGTTTCTCCAACATTGTTGAACTTTTCTTTCTGTCTCATTTAAAATTCTTCCTAAAAGAAAAATTGGTTTTGCTTGTTTGTTTTTTTTCCTGCAGTGGATCTGGCAATGAGCAATATTTCTTTTGTGAAGTAGATGCTTAAATTTCACATCAATTAAAGTTTGACTTGGAAAATTTATACATCACACACATAAGAGCAGTGTATCCTTACCTAGAATTTCCTATTATTCCCTTCAAATACAATAGAGCATTCATTGTTATCTCCCCAGACACAGCATTTCCAAACAGCTACATAGAAAATGCAAAAACTTCTACTTCCCACATGTGGCATTGTTTTGGTTGGGAACAACTTGAAAGCACGTTACAATAACCATCTAGGGCAGTGGTTCTCAACTTTTCTAATGCTGCCACCCTTTAATACAATTCCTCATCCTGTGGAGACCCCCCCCAAAAAAAACATAAAATTATTTTTGTTGCTACTTCATAATTGTAATTTTGCTACTGTTATGAATTGGGCGACCCCTGTGACAGGATTGTTTGCCCCCCTGAAGGGGTTGTGACCCACAGGTGGAGAACCACTGGTCTAGAGACAGCTATTAGTATTGGTCTCATGTATTATCTAATAAGGACGCTAAACAATGATGTATAGTCTTGTTGATGGTATAAGCACTAATCAGGCTTCGGTGATTTATGAAAATGAGAGAAGGGCCTTTACAGCTATGAAAAATCAATTGTGCTGACATATACCTTTCTCTCAGAAGTACACATTGACAATTTATATGTTCATGTCTTTAAAGCATTGACTTGTGCATGTGGTATTCTCAAAGTAAATAATTTTACTCCTATTACATTCAAAGCATTGATTTTATTATACAGTAATTACTTAAAGTCTTTTCCAAAAGTTTTGATGACCAATCTGATGGGTCAGAAGTCAAATATTAAAAATTATCCAACAATCAGTCAGTCTGTTTGTTTCAATATTGATCCAAATATATTTCTTGTCAAGAATATGCTAAAGCATAGGTTAAATAAAGATAATGTACCTTTTTCAATTATTATCATTCTCTGAACATGCATAATGAGATGTAGGATATCTCTGCAAACTATTTGCCTTTCATGACCCCGGGCATAAATCAATTTATGTATATTTAATAATATTACCATATTTCAAATCTATGAATATATATTCAAATGTATATTCATATAATAGTTTTCCTTATAGAGAAGCACTTATCTAAGGATTTATCTTTTCTTTAAACATTCTCAAGATCATTTGAGCTTAGAGTGAGTCTTTCATTTCTGTTAAACACCTCATCCCGTTGTAGATCAGTATACAATGCTGGTATCTCAAAGCACAATAAACTTCACTCTAAATATGCATATGATAGGAGTGATGTATAAGAAATAAGAATACATGTATAATGCTTTTAATCGATTTAGTTTATTCTCAATATAAAAACCACCTTAAATTATGCTGTCCAAATAATTCACTATCAAATAAATAAATATCTCTTTGTGTCAAGTAGCCTTTTATTAATTAAGTCAGAAACATAGATGCAATCCCAGATTGTCCTGGGGGGGGTAGCTATGTGGATCTGGATGAAGTGAGGTCAGTGAGGTGGCATTTATATAACGTAAATGAGGCGTCCACTCTTTGGTCCATGCTAGTCCAATGACCTGTAGTCCAGTGACCTGTGGTCCAGTGACCTGTGGTCCAGTGACCTGTGTGCCCGCAGTTGTTATCAAGCAAGAGCATTCACTTTCATTTCAAAAGTATTCCTTTAACAGGAAAATAAATACAAAAAGAAAGAAAGGGAAAAATAGTATGGTTATAACAGAATAACAAAAACCATGCATTACTTTAACTGTGCTGCTCTCTGGAGTAGAGTGTTTTGGCCAAGTGTTGTTATTCCAGTAGTGTCGCATCTCTGAATGTCCTGGGTGAGCGAAAATGAGAAGGGACACCATAGTCCCAGCGCACTGATTCGCAGTTTCATTCAGCTTTCATTTGATATGTATTGCCATATACTGTTATCTGTTGTTCTATTCACTTATTTTGTCGCTTTGATTTTATTTAAATAACTGCAATGTAAAAGATGACTTATTCTGATGCATCAACTTGCGTATGTCTGATACATGTTTTCCCTTTATTGCCTGAAGAAAAAGAAGCTGGAAGAAACATGTATTCATACTTCTTATATGTTATAACCTTTAATTATGCAACTGTAAAAGTAATAATTTAATTATGCAACTGTTTTTTTAGAGATTTGGGGTTACTTCTGGTTTTATTATCATGACCCTTAATAGAAAAGGTTGTTCTCATTAATCTTAAGGTCAGAATCTACTTTTGAAAAAGTCAGAAAATTAAATATGGCTTTATAAATATAGATAAGTAGGTGTGAATATAAATTAAAATAATTCTCATTGGCTTTTATATCCCTTAGTCTGGATGAGATGTTCATATAATATTTAGAATGATATACCATTCGTAATTCTGTATAACCTGAAATGTGCACTGTTAAGTTAATTAATAATAAGACTAGTAAATTATGTTTCTCTGAAACCCTTGTCTAAAATTATTTTCATCTGAGAGTAAATGCATCTCATTGTCTGAATAATACTCTGTGAGTTGAGCTAAACAATTGTAATTAAATAATACTAGTAATAACTGTGAGTTTGAACAGACACGTTCTAAATAATTTACTTGGATTATGCATGCTGTTGTCATTGCTGATGTTAGGTGCCAACAAGTCAGTTCTGAGCCATAGCTACCTTATGCACAGTAAAACTAAACACTGCCTGGCCTTGCAGCATTCCTGAAGGTCCTATGTTTGAGTCCATTTTTCTAGCCACAGTGTCAGTTCATCTCTTTGAGGGATCTCCTTTGTTTTAGCTGCCTCTCTAGTTTACAAAGCATGGTATCCTTCTGCAGGGACTGGTTTCTCTTGACAACACGTGAAAAGTATATAAGACAAAGTCTTGCCATCCTTACCTCTAAGAAGCACTCTGGCCATATTTCTCCCGAGCCATTCATTTTGTCTTCTTAGCAGTCCACGGTACTTCGAATATTCTTCATTAGTGTCAAATTCTAATGTATTGATTCGTCTCCACTCTTCCTTATTCAGCATCCAACTTTAACTTGCATATGAGGCAACTGAACAGATCCCGGCTTGGGTCAGTCCTCACCGTGACATTCTTGCTTTTCGGTATTCTAAAGAAATTCTGTGCAGCTTATTTGCCTAGTGCGATGCATCATCTTTTGATCTCTTGATTGCTGCTTCCATGAGCATTTATTGTGGATCCAAGCTACATGAAAAGTTTGTTAATGCCAACTTTTCTGTTTTTCATGATGTTACCTTTTGATGAAATTGTGAGAATTTGGGTATTCTTCTTTGAGTAGTAATCCATAAGGTTGCAATCCTTGATCTCCGTGAGCAAGTGCTTTAAGTCCTCCACATATTCAGCGAGCAAGGTCATTTCATCTGCATATAAAAACTGACTCTTAAAAAAAACACAACTGGCTCTTCTTCATATAATCCTGCTTCTTTGATGATTTTCTCAGTATACAGATTGAATAAATAAGTGGAGGATACAATGCTATCACACACCTTTTCTTTCTTTTGACCCACTCAGTATTTCTTTTTTATGTTCTAATAACTGCCTCTTGATCCACGTACAAGTTTCAAATGAGCACAGGGAAGGGTTCTGGAATTCCCATTCTTCTCAAGGCTTGGATATAATCCGCATAGCTGAGTGCCTTAGCAAGGAAACACCTTTCTGATGAGATCAACAAAAATATCCCTTGTTCTATGTCCTCTGATGAATCCAGCTCAACCCCTGGCACCTCCCTGTCAATGTACTGCTGCAGATGCTATTGGATGATCTTTGGCTAAATTTTACTTGGGTGATACCAATGATATTGTGCTATGATTTGATCATTCTTTTGGGTCACTGTTTTCTGGAATGGGCTCACATATAGATCTCCTCCATTCAGTTGATCAAGACACTGTCTTCCAAATTTTCGGAATAGATGAGCAAGGGCTTCTAGTGCTTCAATAGCTTGCTGAACCATATTAATTGGTATTCCATCAAATCTTGGAGTCTTGGTTTAGGCTAATGCATTCAATGCCACGTGAACTTATTCCTTCAGCACCATTAGTCCCTATTCACTTGCTACCTCTTAAAATGGCAGAATGTCAACTAGTTCTGTCTGGTACAGTGACTCTGCTCTAGCCATTTCCTCTTGCTGCTTCCTGCATAGATCAATATTTTGCCTAGAGAATAGTTCAACATTACAAGGTATGATTTGATTTTTTCCCCTTGAGTTCTTTCAGTTTAAGATATGCTGAGCAAGAAAACCTTTTGGTTTGTAATTATAGGTCTTTGCACATTTCATTATAATATTTGTCTTCTTGAGCTATTCTTTGATAATTTCTGTTCAGATTTTTAATTTAATCATTTATTTCATTTGCTTAGGTACTCTATGATTAATAACACATTTCCGAGTCTCTTCTGGCATCCACTTTTATCTTTTCTTTCATGTCTTTGTAATGACCTTCTGCTTTCTTCATGAATGGTCATCTGGATGTCCTCCCACAGGTCATCATGTCGTCCGTCATTAGCATTTAACACATCAAATCTGTTTTTGAGATATTCTACTGTTATAGACTCAAGGTTGTGTCTTAACTTCTGTGGACTTTAACAACTTTTTCTTCAACTGTAATCTGAATATACAAAGGTGCAATTAGTGGTCTGTTGCACAGTCAGCCCCTGCCGTCGTGATGCCTCCTTGGGAGTGTGGTTTGCCTGAATTACCTCTAGCGTTGGCAGCTCACGTGACCTGCCCATCCTGTCAGCTCTGGCACCCTTCCACGTCAACTGTACAATTTGTATCCATAGATTCTGTACCCAGGTTTCTGCTTCCTGCTGTTTCCTCCACCAGCAGCTGAATTAGTGTAAAGAGGGCTCCAGCTAGCATCTGATCCATGGGTTTAAGTTGGACTGGGTTAGGCTGCTTCTGTGATACAAAAGTATTCCTTGATATAAAATTATATCTTATGCATATATGAATTGAATAAGCCTGGTTTGTTTATCTAGAAAATTTGACCTAACACATTGTCTATTAACGTAAAAATTATTGGTTAAGCCTATCCAGAGGCATTTTGTAGGGAAGATAGTGGTTTGCTTCCAAAAGATTCTAATCATGAAAATCCTATGGAACAGATCTAATTCACCACACATAGGTTAACTGTAACTCAAAATTAAGTCAAGGGAAACTGATTATGAACTTTTTAGTTAGGTTAGGGATTAGAGCAATAGCTCTGGACACAAAATTTAAGAGGGTTATTACAGTTTTTTTTGGCTTTTTATTGATACTTGAGTGACGATTTAGAGAGCAGATCATCAGTTTGCTATTTAACAATCATCTACATCTTGTTGCATGTTTTTGATCACAATCCCAACAATGTAGCATCACCTACCCCATTTCCCTTGCACTAACTATCTCTATTCCTACTCCTTTTCTTTTTTTTAAAATTTAAATCATTTTATCAGGGCTCAGACAACTCTTATCACAATCCATCTATACATTCATTGCATCAAGCACACTTGTACACTTGTTGCCTCCATCATTCTCAGAACATCTACTTTCCACTTGAGCCTCATTTCCCCCCTCCCTCCCTGCTACCACTCCCTCATGAACCCTTGATAATTTATAAATGATTAGTTTGTCATGTTTTACACTGTCCAATGTCTCCCTTAACCCACTTTTCTGTTGCCTGTCCCCCAGGGAAAAGGTTATATGTAGATCCTTGTAATCAGTTCCCTCTTTCTACCCCACCTTCCCACTACCCTCCCAGTATCACCACTCTCACCATGGGTCTTTTCTAACCATTCTGAACTTTATTCTTGGGTAAACACTGTCCTTTTAGTATCAAATGGATGGCTACTCTAAGGTGTATCTATCTCACTACTGTTATAATTGTTTCCCATACTGATTTGTTTGTGACTTGGCTGAAGATTTAGTCATGAGGGTACATTAATTTCCAGTTCTAAAGTGTGATTTAGTGTCGTAGTCTCAGAGATTCCACCACCAGATTCAGACCAATATTGTTAGTCCTTTTTTAAAAATATAATTTTGAATTTTGTTCCACATTTCCCCATCTATCTAGGACCTTCTAATATGATCCTGCTCAAGGTAGTGGGTAGTGACAGCCAGGCAAAATCCAGCTATTTTCATAGTGGTTTCTTGTTGACTTATGTTCTTTAGCCCATTAGTTCATTAGACTAGTTATTTCCATGTATCTTTGATTTTCTTCACTATTTTTTTCTTGAGAAAGGGACAGACTAATAGTTGTGCCTCAGATGGTTGCTTACATGTTTTTATAACCCCAGTCAATACTCACAAAAGTAGGATATAGAATATTGTCTTGTAGGCTATATTGTATACCAAAATGTTCTCCCAACTTTTTTTCCCGAAGGCTCTTCCATATTCATAGATACATTTGCAACAAGGTAAATGCATGTGATTAAATATCCTCTGTCAAAGTTCTACATTTTTGTGCTATACTCTTACTCTTCATCCCAAACTGAGTCAGCTTGTGTGTCTCTTCCTGCATTTACTAAAAGATCACTGCTGTTGCAACATTCTGTAGCTAGCTTTACCTCCACAGCCTTTAACTCTTTGACAATTCCAAGTGTCTTTGGTAATCAAGATAAATATTATTTCAATGCAATATTTTAAAATAATTATCTAGAAAAAAGCAGTGTGTTTCACAATACTATATCAGAGCTGGAAGCTAAAGGAAAAATCTATACATTGATCTGCCCTTATTTTAGAATTCATATTCTTCTCATAGATCTTCTATATTAATTTTGATAATTAAAAAATATATTACAATTCAATTTGCCAGATATAAGACATAAAAATGTGACACATAATTAAATTTGAATACCAGATGCACAGCACCAAATGTTTAGTATATTTCAGGCAATATTTGACTATAAAATAATGTATTTCCTGGGACAAACCAAAAAAGTTATATATCAGAAATTGAAATAATTTCAGTGTGCAGCTCGTATTTTATCTGCCAGTCTTTATCCTGACTAAAATTCTGTGGGGCATTTCCTTAACTCCTGGGTCTCTCTCAAATTGTGTGCCCAGGATAGCACTGTAGTCCTGACTCTTTCCCCAGATACATGACGCTGCCCGGCGAAGGCTGTGAGTGCAATAGCAAGATGAGGACTCTCAACTGCAAAAGAGAACAGAAGCAGCTGCTCAGTTAACTAGAGAACATTGTACTCTTTCACAATTCAAAGGGGTGAGTTGGGCCTAGGCTTGACTTGACTAATAGAAGTCTATTTAATATTTGGACCTAGAAGAGAAGTATTTTACAAATAATGAAGATGTTTTCAAATAAGGTATTTTCAAATAAGGGTAAAATTAATTCTCCTAGGTTTTAAGAGTTAAAAACTAAATATATTTTCCCCCATTGACACACTCAAAATCAATTGAATGTCTGAGATAGTCAATAAATTCATGCTAATTTTCTGTTCACTCTCCTAATACTGTCTACTGTTTTGATCTTAATCAATAATATAATTGTCATATCACACATGAAATATTTTTAACAAATGGGAGTACAAAAATAATATTTACATATTCCAAATTTGTCACTTGGATAGAATCATACTTATTTACATATGTTTATTTATTCATATTTCTCTCTACATTTTTTAAAGAGTTCTCTTACTTTAAAAGCTTCTGGGTATAAACATTAACATATACCATTAAATAACATTTTATGAGGGGAAAAGCCTGCTCAGGAGATGTTAATTGAAGAACATTCAGGGGAAACATCTGTAAACTGCTCACATAAATTACAACAACTGATCATTTATCTAGAAGCTGTAAGGCAAATAGACTTTAAGGTGGGTGGGAAAATCATTGTAGATATCCAGTTACTTCTATGGCAGCTCTGAAAACAAGATACAGTACGCACAGAGAATGCAAGCTACGGCATTTCATTTTCTTCAAGTGAGCATGAGCAGAAGCTTATGAGAAAGATTATTGATTTCATAGTATTTAATGGGAAGGATGAATTTTGAAAGAGGTTTATGAAGAGTCTGTAGTATAAGTTTTAGTTTTGGAAAGGCAATTTTAGTATGTCTGTGTTCAAGTATATGTAAAAAGAGCAGGAGAGATCACTTCAAGATGTAGTATTGTTAAATGAGAGTATGAGTCATGATGAAAAGTATAGGGTTTCCCGTTATCAAGTAAGAGCTGGTCCTCACCTGAAAATTAAAAAGGCACGATAGTAATAATGATTAGACTGTTTAATTTAAATAGGTGTTGTAAGTTTATCGTGTCACTTAAACATTAATTTCCATCCAGAATATTAGGATGTGACTGGGTTTGCAATAGGCTCTTTGCAGACATAACTAGTCAGGAATTTGATATGAAATTATCCAAACTTTAGGCTTTGTCCTAAATCCAATCACGGGTGCTTTTGTAAGAAAGAGGAGAACATGGAGAAGAAGGTGAGGTGCAGCTGATGGCAAAGGGTGAAGTGATGCATCAATAAGACAAAAGACATCAAGCACTGCCGACAACCGAGGATAAAGCATATCAGGATAATTTCTCCCTCACTGCCTCCAGCAGGGATCAAACTAGTGAATCCCTTAATATCAGAGTGTCAGCCTGTTGAACTGTGAGCATGGATTTCTCCTGCTTAAGAGATCCAGTTTATGGGAATTTGTTATGGTATTCATAGAATACCAAGATAACAGCTGATAAAGCAAAGCTATGAGACCGATAATTCTAAAGGTAGTGATTTAGACATTAATGTTCATTAAAATTACCTGAGAAAATGTTGTCCTACAGATTGAGATGCATGGCATTGCTAACAAACTACAAGATGGTCTTATTCAGCCAATTTAGAATGTCATTTTCAGTATCAATGTGGTAATACAACTTCCCCAGATATCGTAGTGATGTTCTATAATGTTTCCAAAGTTTTGCTGGCCTTTAAGTCTGGTCTTTCTCAAGTGGGAGGGCATGATTTTGACCAAGACCTGTGGTTAGTAGTTCAACACTTACTGACCAAGGTTCTTAATAGGATAGTAAAAACAAGCAAACAAAAAACCTGTACACTCATTGTCATTGTAGACTTTCCCTCTCCTAACCACCTATTTGGTGAAGTTCATGTGTACAGTAGCTGTTCATGTTGTTGAAATGGGTATTTGTCATGAAAAAGTGGTTGGTCTTGAAAAATTCTACTATACACTCTACTGCTGCGTTTCTATCACGAAGGCTGGATTGTCTACTCCCTGATCTTTTTAAAAGATCCTAATTTTCACATTCCATTCACCAATAATGATCAGCAGATCCCGATTGCATAGATAGTAAATTTTAGATTCAAGTAGTTGTCAAAATTCTTCAATTTCTTCATCATATCATTTAGCGGTTGATTCCAATATTTGAATAATGTTTCAAGTAACTGGTACTCCTACTGGGCACATAGATATTATCATAGATCACTACCTTGCATCCCAAGTAGATCCTGAATTGCTCTTACTGAGCATGAATTTAGCAGCATTCCTTTTGAATTTGTCTTTATTTGCATAAAAATCCACACGACTATCTCATTCAAAATGGTCAGTACCATTGCATTTGAGCTCACCAATGCCTACATTATAGGCATCTACGTATTCCATTTTGACAAATTCAGATTTTTCTAAGTTCATACTTCAAACATTCCACTTTGCAATTATGAATGGGTGGCTACAGTTGTTTCTTCTTGGTTTTTATCATGTCCCCTCAGTAAGTGAAAATCTGGAAAACTTTGCTCCATTCATCTCATTTAGATTGAATCCACTTTGAGGAGGCAGTTCTTACACAGCCTTCCAGAAGGCGCACTAGTGGGTGGCGATACACATGGTGGGCAGTTCAAAACCACCAGCAGCTTAGATGGGAAAGACTGGGCTTTCTATCCCCGTTAACAATTATAATCTCAGAAGCAAGGGTGTCACTATGGGTCAGCATTGACTCCATGTCAGTGAGTTTGTTTTTGTTTTTTTGGTCTAATTAAGAGGCTCATATTCTGGCACTATATTAGACAGTATTTTACTAGTATTTATAATTAATATTTTCAGTGACCAATCCCTCAGAGTTGAACTGGATATCTCTTCTTCCTTGACTGTGTTAGTCTGGAACTCTCCTGAAACTTGTATGCCATGGATAACTCGGCTATACTTGAAGTTTTGTTAACATAATTTCCAGCATTACCGCAACATGCAAGTCAACCAAGTAGGACCAAAATGAATGAAGGGTGGAAATTTTCCTTAGGGGAACACAAATCAAAACCAAGAGGAGATGCCACTTCATACCCATTACAGTGGCTATTAAAAAAACAAAGAAAAGAAAAGAATAATATTTGTATGGAACGCAGGAAACTAGAAATCCCATTCACTGCTAGTGCAATTACTACGAAAAACAGTCTATCAGTACTCAAATTTGAAAATACTTTTATCACATGATTTAGCAATTTTGTTAGATTTATATCAAAAGTTGAGTGAGGAGAATTCAGAGAAATATACAGCAATGATCATTGTAGCACAATTCAAAAGAGCCAAAATATTGATATAAACAAAATTTCCAACCACAGATGGATGGATAAAATGTAGTTTATATACATATTCATTGAAAAAACTTGTTATCGAGTGAATCCTAATTCATTGTGACCATTTAGAACAGGCTAAAATTTCTCCAGGGTCCCAACACTTTCTTTATGGAAGCCGATAGCTATGTCTTTGTCCTCCAGAACAATTGGTGAATTCAAACCACCAAACTTCAAGTTCACAACTGAAGACTTTAACCAGTGTGCCACAAGGGTACACATTCAATGTACTGTTAATCTGCCTTAACGAGAGAATATGTCATGATACATGATATGATATAGATGAGTTTTAAAAGCATTATGCTAAGTGATTCAAAATGGCAAATATGCAAAATAACAAATATGCCATGACCCAAAAGGAAAAATATTGTATGTCCCAACATAGAGTAAGGAATTCACAGAGACCAAAAAGATTCTTAGTTATCAGAGTTTAACAAGAAAACGCAGAATTTTTGCTACATGGGTTTTAGGGTTTCTGTTTGAGATAATTATTGAGTTGTGAAAACAATGAGTGGTGAAGTTAGTACAACACTGGGGATTTGTGTTTGTTGTTGTTGACCTCCGTCAAGTAGATGCTGCCTCATAATGGCCCAGGTGTCACAGAGTAAAACTTCCCCAAAGGACACTCATGTACATGATGGTAAGTCAAAATGCATTGCTAGTTCCATGTTGACAAAATAAGTGGGTGACTGCAGATGAGTTCCCCAATTACTATGCTTGCCTTAGCCTTCAGAGGGTGCTCTCAAAAATGATATATTTTGTGATATGGAAAATAAATAATTTTGTGGCTAGGATTATTATCATATTTTTGAAAAATAAACTTGAGTCGATAAAACGTTCTGATAGGTTTTCAAGAATCCTGCCCTTCATAGAGCACAGTTTTTAGAAAGAGCAAATATTTAAGGAAGTTAGGAAAAACCTCAAAGACAAGCCAATAGAGGAAAGACTATCAACATCAATGAAAGACTTAACTCTGAGTAAAGCCCAGAAAGTGGTAAAAGGGAACTTTCCACATTGACACCATTGATGAGATAGCTGAGCTCTTGCCTGGTTGAGCACGTTTAAGTAATCAACTTTAACTCAGCAAGCTTTGGGCTGGATAGGGGCCAAAAGTGTATAGTGTAATAATGAGCAGGCCAAAGCGCTGATCTTTCCTTCAAGATTTTTGTTTCCTCAAAGAAAACAGGATGATCTCAGTGTTATTAAGAAGTTTTTTTAAAAATTGAAAACTGAGTAGTATATATGAGAACAAATATTTTATATATTGATTATATATCCTGAAGTTTTGTTGAACTTACTAATAAATTTTTATATTGTTGTTAGATGCCATGGAGTCAGCTCTAGCCCATGGTGGCCCTGTGCACAACAGAACGAGACTGTATTCCCTGTGCCATCCTTACAATTGCTCTTAGGTCTGATCCTAATGAGGCAGCATCTCTTTCTATTTTACCTAATTTCCTTGGCTCATATTCACTTTCAACATTCACCATTTGAACTCCAAGACACCGGTTTTATTCTATTTTTAAAATATATGTATACTTTTTTATATTTATTATTTAATGGCTCTGGTTCTGGTACCTTCCTCAATTTTTTCTAGGATTATTTTATGTCTAAATGTTTTAAAAAGACAAGACATTGTTGAATGTTTCAGTTCTTTCGCAGACTGGTTTTTGTTGGCCTTTTGGTACCTTTCTAGTTTTTTGTTTTACTGTTTACAAGTTATATTATCTTGTTATGTTATCTTTTTTCTTTAAGTTGCTCATTTGTTGTGGCTGATACAAATTAGATCCTTTATATAATATATACTGTAGCAGTCTTCGTAATTTCTTTTATCCTGTTTGACTTAGTTGCTTGCACGTTCTTTGCTTGTTTGTTTGTAAAATGATTTGGTCTTTTTATCTCCTAGGCACTGTGTAATACCTGATGTAGATGGTCAAATATGCAGATATGAGCATGTTAATAATTTCCCTAAAATGAGAGTGGTTTTAGTGAATCCTTTTTGAATCTGATAAGGTGTTATATCACAAACGTTTTTCAAGCAGCTTTGCAGTTCCTCAGGCGGCCAGAGTAGAGCCGTGCTCCATAAGATTTTCCATAGCTGGTCTGACAGAAGGGGTTGGTCAGCCCTTGTAGACACTGATAAGCAAATATATACCCTTGATGTTACCCGTTTTACCATTTGTAACACTTAGTTATCAGATCTGAAGCACAATTAATTGCTGTGTGACACCTGTGCTGTTTTTTGAAAATGCCTAGGAAGAAGCTGTGTTCTATTCTCTGATTCTAATAACTATGATTGTGTCATTTCTGAGGACTTTCTTTGAGGTCTCTCAGTACTACCACTTGAAGTCCAGGTATTTTACCTGCAAGTGGTGCAGACGATTTATCCACTCCAAGTCAGGGGAAGGAAAAACAGTGTTTAATGGGAAGGTACACTGGGGAGGAGACCACAGCAGTGCAAATCGGGCTGTCTCTGTAGTGTGTGTTAGAAATCAAAATACATACACAATATAGAGTTTCACCTTTGAAATTAACACTTGGAGGAGTCACATATAGATATTTTACACCAAACATTTCAGATTCTACATGAAATTGAAACCCAAGTTTCTGGTAACCTAGGAAAACAGGCGCTGAACATGAGCAAACAAACAGAGCACTGAGGCTCATGGAGTCTCAGCCAGTGTCAGACTATCTTTGTTACAAACTACATAGTTGGGTCCAACGTTTAGTCATTAACAAACAATAAGCCAAATAAGTAAAGATTCTCCACTTTATCTGATCCTTTGTAAGTGAGATCTGCATCCATCCTGTCTGCTTTTGAGCAATGTAACATGTTATGAAAATGACATTGAGACCTCATTCAGTGAAGCACTTTAGGATTGTTTCATTTTCTAAGTGGTATATTTCTAAAGCTACATTAAATCAAATAACTTGGGTCATAATACCATAAGTCCACTTTTATCTCTTTTCTGGTTTTATTCATAAACAAACTATTGTTTAACTTGTTATACCATGGAGAAAATCCCTTTCTTTGAGAGGAACTCTGGAGCTCACTTTCATTCTGGGTTTCCGTTTCCTCTGGTGAAAATATTCCAGCGCTGTGGATACAGAAATGTGACTCCATCTGTCCCAGTGATACTGGCTTTATGATAGAAGGGAACTCTGGTAGCAGAGTAGGTTAAGCACTGGGCTGCTAAGCTTAAGGTCAGTGGTTTTAAAGCATCAGCTGCTCTGTGGAGAAGAAGACCTTTCCATTAGTTTCAGAAACCCACTGAAGCATTTCTTCCCTATTCAAGAGGGTTGCTATGAGCCAGGATCAACTCTATGGCAGTGGAGTATGTTAGAGAATATCAGAAAGATGCTTATTTGTTTTATATTGACTACACAAACTTTTAATCTGGATAACCTTGAGGGAAATAGGGATTCTAGAACACTTACCAAAATTATGCTTATATGGAATTTGTACGTAGACCTAGAGGCAGTTATATGGTTTGACATCAGGAAAGGTGTGTGTCACCATACTTATTTAATCAGGCTGTTGAGCAGATACTCTGAGAAGCTGGAATATGTGATGAAGAATGCGGCATCAGGTTTGTGGGAAAGCTTACCAGCAACCAGACACTTGCAGATGACACAGCCTTGCTTGCTACAATACAAGGAAACTCGAGTCTACTAATGAAGAAACAAGATTATGGCTCCAGTAAGGCAAACAATACCATGTTAAGAAGAAGGAGGGATTGGTACCAGAGAGTCCATTTTGCAGAAGGCTGTGAATGATAATGGGGACCCAAGATATATTTGTGGGAGTTAAATAGCTAAGAAGCCTCTGGTGATTTCTCTAAATTCATAATCAAGGGATGGGGGAGAAAGTGTTTACTAAACAGAGTGCAATGGAGAACTGTGTGCAGAAGATCAAGGAATAAACCTGACTTTTTATCAGTGAAAACTTTGTTGATTTCCCCTCTGATGAACTCTGGGATCTGATCTGGTTTTCAACCTTTTTTGTATGTTTGTTTGGTTTTGATTTTGTTTGTTCATATTAGGATTTATCACAGAGGTGTCATGTCCTTGAGATTCACCCTTTGCAATTGTGTTTTATGTTTTTCTTTTTTGTGGTGTTTGAAACCCAGGCTTGATGAATTTATCAGGATAACAAATAGACTAAGTGTTTGGTAGTGCCAGGATGAGGTGGAAGAGGAGGGTATAAGAGGTGATGTCAAGGAGTCCAGGAATAAAAAGAATGTTTTGAAACTGATTGTGGTAGAAAACGTACAATACTGCTTGATGTGATTGAGCTACAGAATGATGTGGTATATGTCTTAACTCCCAAATAATAATGCATTTTTAAAAGAAGGCAGGAAATATTAAAATATAGAACATTATAATCAAGAAAAAATCCAAATCCTCCCTGCTAAATTTGCAAACATCATGATAGAGAAAAGATTTAAATTATCAAGTATGATATTTAATTTTTATCTACAATCAATAGCCAAATATGAGGTAGTGAAGACATCAAACAACATATTGAGTTGGGAAAATCTGTTGCCTGAACCACCTTTAAAGTGTTAGAGAGCAAAAATATCATTGTGAGATGTCGAAGGTAACGCAGACCCAAATTATGGTATTTTTAGTTGCCCCAGATGCATGTGAAAGCTAGAGTATGAATATCAGAGCTGAAAGAAAAGCTTATGCATTAGAATTATGATATTGGTGAAAATGCTCAAAGTACCATAGACTACCAGAAAAATAAACTGATCTGTGTTGGAAGACATAAAATTGTAATGCTCTTTAGGAAGGGGAATGTCTATATTTCCTTTATTGGGTCATCTTATCAGGCCCAGGGAAAACAACATCATGATTCACAAATTAGAAGGTTACTGAAATGAAGAGAAGCCTCATGAAAATGGATTGTTTCAATGACTCCAGCATAACAAACATTGAAGGGAAGGAATAGGACAGTGTTTCATTTTGTTACAGATTAAATAGATATGTTGGAATTGATGGATGACATCTAACAACAAAACAATTCTAACTAATTAGTTTAAAAGAATGAGAGTCATTGGTGTTCTTGAACAATAACTTCTAGCATAGAAACTTTACCCTATTATTTAAGCAGAATAAGGACACCAGGAAGCAGATATTACTGCCTAGAGGACCAACAGTGAAACAAGTGTCTTATGAGCAGAACAGAACTGAGAAAAGGAGGTGTCCTCTCATGGCACGAACTTGAAATTCAGAGTTGGAGGAAGCACTGATGGTTCAGTGGTAACGTTCTCACCTTCCCCGCTGAGGATCCAGGCTTCGTTCCTGCTCAATACGAATGCTGACATAGGGATTCTCAGAAATGCTTAACCCTGGTAATCTAGCTCTCCCAGGGAAGTACCAGACCCCTTGACTTAGTGCTAGAAGTAGAGATAAACAAATGTGTGTACTACTGAAAGAGGATGCAAGATGGAGCTTTCAGTTCCATGAGAGAGGAATTTTTTTGGAAAGAGTATAGTTAAAAACTACTAGGATAGAAATTAGCCAAAATTTATTTTGTAAATTATTACAAAATACATTTATAAAAGCAATGAGTAAAATTGATTAATGAAGTATCTATATTTTAAGAATATTTGCAAGATACTCTACTTACATTATGAAAGAGGTGCCTTGTGATATAAAGTCAAAAATCGTGGCTAAGCTTTGAAATTGGTTTCAGCACTTTTTTACTTAATGAGCATGAAAATTGCGTTGCTTTCTTCTTAAAAGACACAATCATTAAACACTACATTATTTCTTTTATTTTGGATGCATCTAATTTTATTTTACAATTTATTTAAACCGTTTATCTAGAATTTGCTATAATAATATATCATTTTGCCATCATATATATTTTTCTACAAACTGTATCGACTAAACATTTTAGGGAGATTCCACGATCTATTTTCTTATAACAAATACATTTTATTAATATAAAAGTGATAACTCAACACTTTACTTTGAAAAAACAGAAAATCAATACAGATGAGAAATAGGATTCTGGCTACTGAATATTTATGCTGTGATTCTTTCCTTCCAATTAAGAAAACTACACTGAGAAATAGAATAAAAATTAACATGCAGATTGTTGTCTTCATCTATATTGGAGCCTCTCTTTTTTCCTATTTTGTACCAAAGATTACTTTGTTTAAAAAGAAAAGGGGAGGGGTAGGAGTGATTTTTTCTTCCATTCTCAGTGAAATGGAGAAGCATATAGAATAAAAGATAAATTGTAATGAAATAAATCCTGAATTATTTCAGCATATTCTTCACACCCTAAAGTTCTTAGTAATGAAAGGAAAAGTAGGTTGAGTTATGCTTCCATGATGCAAAGTTCAGTAGATCAGAGCATAGCAATACCCTATGGAGACAAATTAAACAGCTGTTAGTTGTCTCTGCTAAACTGTGGACAACATCTCTGTTAATTTACTGTGTATACCCAAGAGAAAATGCCATCAGAGCAATATAAAAGGAACATGGCTAAATCTTAAATCTCTTTCTGCTAACTTAGTAATTTAAACCTAAACTTTTTTCATTTCTCATCTCTTTTCCACCTATGATTTAATGAAACTAATCTCAGAAGACTTTCTTATCACCAATCCTAAATTGCCTTGTAATTTATAGGGATACATTTAGAAATAACTGGCTTTGAACAATGGATAATTCCTGAGAAGAGCAGTAGGTGACTGGATTGCCTTCTTTTTCCTTTAAGTGGTGCCATTTGTGTAAGACAAGCAGTTATTGAAACACAAAGGGAAGTTATAGCAATTTAGGGTAAATAACAATACTCTGTTTAGACATCAGATATGTCAAAAGTTACAGCTCATCTGCATAGTTTGTTATCTTCTAATCATCATTACTTAGACATCTTTTAAAATAATAATCGGACATTTAGGCTCAGCCTAGTTATTGTGTTCCAACAGAATTTATATCAACACTCATATTTATTTAATTTCTTAAGGATTATATAGGGAACTATTAGTCCATCTAAGATGGAATAGACACATTATTCTTTCTTTTTACTTTTAAAGTCAATTATGAACATTGATAAACTTCCAAGGGACAACTGATGGGGTGGAACTAAGAGGTTCTGATAAGGCATATCATCTTGGGATTCCACTCTTAAAGTAGGAGGTCTTTAATCCCACTGAAATGAGCAAGGTCATTGTGATACTGTGTTTTCTGAACTTTGATCAAGCAATAGATGGAATTACAAACAGGTAAAATCCCTCCCTGGTTTGACTATAAATCCCTTTGACAATATAATAGAAGCCTGATATCCAGTCCTTACTGGATACATTTGGAAGATTAATTTGGAACCCTGTCCAAAACAAAGGATTGGGAGGAGACACTCCTATCTCTCCAGGTGTAGATAGATGAGCATAGTCAGTAAGAGAGACCTCGTTACAGAAATTGGCCTGGGTAGGAAGCCAAAAGGCCTAATACTCTTCTCCCTTTCTCAAGACAAGATAGCTGATAAGTAGGAATTCACTTAGAGCAAGCATCTCACTTTCGGAAGCCACATTCTATCTGGCTTCATAACTACCTAGGAAAATAAGATTGGCTTTCAAATACAGGTTTCAGTATAGGAGGAGGATATTTACTCTACTATAAATTATTATTAAACAAAATTGAGTAGATTATACCTAAGATAAGCCTATTAATAACAAAATGGAATATGATAGTTAAAGGTCCTAGATATGTCATAGCAAATGTCAGTGCCTGTAAAGGAATGGTATTTAGGTTATTTCAAACAAGATAGTGAGTGATCAGAGCAGCTGCACATAAAATCAAGGAAAACACGTGTAAAAAACAGATTCATGAATCATTTCCGTTGATATTTCATCAGTTCCTGGAGTTTTGTGTTATCTGATGCTTCCAGTGAAACGTAATTTTGTTCACCATCTTAGATGCAGTTTCCTGGAGGGAAGGTGGGGTAGAAAGAGGAAACCGATTACAGGGATCTATATATAACCTCCTCCCTCTGGGATGGACAACAGAAAAGTGGGTGAAGACTGAAGTCGGACAGTGTAAGACATGAAAAAACAATAAATTATCAAGGATTCAGAAGGGAGAGAGGAGCAGGGAGGGAGAGGAAAAACAAGGAGCTGATACCAAGGGCTCAAGTAGAAAGCAACGGTTTTGAGTATGATGATGTCAACAAACCTACAAATGTGCTTGACACAGTGGATGTACGTATGGATTGTGATGAGTTGTATGCGCCCCCAATAAAATGATTAAAAAAAAGAATTTGCATTATGAATACAGTCAGGCTAATGCAGTCATGTATACATCTTTATTTTTTTTGTCTTTAGAAAAAACTACAGTGCGTTAAAACAGGAAATTTTTTCTATAGCTTACATTGAAAATATATGTGATGGTCAGTTTTTCAGAGAATATAATTCCTGGTTAGCATTTATTTTCAGTCTTCTATCTCCCATTAACTTCTTGCTTGCAAAATTTCTTTGCTTTTTGTTGGTTTATTTGTTTTCATTGGTAATTTATCTCTTCCTATTCTGACGTTCTAATTACATGTAAGTTATTTTTCATGATGTTCCACATAATTCTTAGAGTTTCATCACTTCTTTTCTAAATTTCCATCATCCAGATTAGCATTGAGAATTTTTTTTCAATTTCACTAATTCTGTCTTTCAATGATTCATTTATACACCTTTGCCTTTCAAAGCATTTTCCGTATCTGAAATTATATTATTAATATTATTTGCTATAGGCTCCTGTTTTTAATAATTAAATCATTTTATTGGTGGCTTGTACAATTCTCATCACAGTCCACACATACATCCATTGTGTCTAGCACTTTTGTATATTTGTTTCCCTCATAAACTCAAAACATTTGCTTTCTACTTGAGCCCCTGGCATCAGCTCCTCATTTTTTCCCCTCCCTCCCCAATTTCCCCTCCTTCATGAACACTTGATAATTTATACATTATTATTTTGTCATATCTTGCCCTGTCTGACGTCTCCCTTCACTCACTTTTCTGTTGTCAGTCCCCCAGGAAGGAGGTCATATGTAGATCCTTGTAATCGGTTCCCCCTTTCCAACCTACCCTTTCTCTACTCTCTCAGTATCGCCACTCGCACCACTGGTCCTGAAGGGATCATCCGCCTTGGATTCCCTGTGTCCATTTTCTATCTGTACAGGTGTATATCCTCTGGTCTAGCCAGATATGCAAGGTAGAATTGGGCTCTTGATAGTGCTGGTGGATGGTGGATGGGAAGCATTCAAGAACTAGAGGAAAAATGTATGTTTCATCATTGCTACACTGCACACTGACTGGCTGGTCTGCTCCCTGCGACTCTTCTGCAAGGAGATGTCCAATTGCCAACAGATGGGCCTTAGGTCCCCACTCTGCACTCCCCCTCATTCACAATGATATGTTTTTTATTTTTTGATGCCTGATGCATGATTCCTTTGACACCTCATGATCTCACAGGTTGGTGTGCTTCTTCCATGTGGGCTTTGTTGATTCTCAGACAGATAGTTGCTTGTTGTTGTTTAAAATTTTTTTTCTATTTTGTCTATTCATTTGGTAGTTTTTCCTGAATTCTTCTAAAATATTGTGTCCTCCTCAATATTTTGCTCTCTACATTGGAGGTGTATATATATAATTAATGCATAATTCCAATGTAATTTTTTCTCAAGAAGATTTAATATTTCTGTTCTTTTATCTGGTCACTGTTTGAGTCACTCTTATTCTTTTTTCTGTGTGTATGTGTGTCTGTGTGTGTGTGCACTGCAATAGTATATAAACTCTAAGAAATTATATCTTGGTATTTATATTTAAATGGTATTTTATATATTTTTCTTACCTAGTTTTTACAGATTCTACTTCATTTTCTTCTGATATTTCTGAGCTGGTGGACCAAGTGTCCTACTTTCTTGCACGTTTCTTGTTGGCATGGGTGCTAGAGGCGTTTGAGGCAGGCAGGGTTGTGTATCAGGTTGCCCTATTCAGACACTGCTTGAAAATATTCAAAATGGCCACACTTATGTGTGGCTTTCTGTTTGTTTTAAATCATTTTTAATCTGTTTTATTCTTTTATATGTAGCTCAGGATTATGATTCATAGACATTTAATGTATTCTATCATGTATTTGTTGCAGATAATCTGGGTAGCTTATTCTTACAGTTTACTATCCCACTGAAAGCTCCCCCTTTCATTCTCATCTGATGTTTTCCATATCATTTAATTTTCCCCAAAGAATCCTTCAATATTAATATTTAAAAGAGCAATTTTTTCTTCAAGTTTTTAATTTTTTAAAATCTCAAGAAATGACAAATATGTTTTTCCCATTAGGTTTTCTAGCTCCAGGTTAAGCACACTTCATTATAATATTTTGGCTTTTTTCATCTTAAGACACCATCTGCACTATCTGTCCATTCTTTATCTTTTCTTAAGTCAGTGCTGGCTCTTCCACAGCCAAGTTTCAGGGTATCTTCGAACTTCCATTAGATCTCTTCATTCTTCCAAATCACATATATGAATACATTTGCTTTCTTAACATACAGTGTTATTGGTGTCACCCTACAAATTGTCTGGTTTTAGATGACTAGTGTTAATTATATCAAATAATTCTTTAGATGGTTTCTAAATTCAGATGGAATGTACTAAATGTCAAACACTGGTCTGGTGACTTGTTTGAATTTTCTTCATCTTAAATATAAATTTGCTTTTATGAATAATTGATAGAAAATTCCAGAGTTGGAACCTGAATCTATATTGACATTATATTGAGTTTACCCATTGTATTTATCTGCAGATATAGCTGGCTTTATTCGTGCTTATTCTATCTGGAAAAGTTCATGATTCTACTCACTTATTATGCTGTTGAAAAAAGGCACCTGCCAAGAAGTTGTCTTGAAAAAAATCTTTCACTTCATCTTTTGCATTGCTTTTATAATGTTATTACTTTATTGCCAATTTCCCCATTCCAATCATCAGTAACAATTAAGTCATTTGATTGTATGTTTGATCAAAGTTATATTATAGAATTAGGTAAAAAAACCTCCATTTTTTCATATCTAGCATTATTGGTTGATTTATATTTTGATTAATAGGCATATTAGTAGATGCATGGATATTAGCCTGTGACTGCCAGCACTGTTCTTCAGGACTGATCTTGAAATGTTCCTTTTTATGATCAGTGTCATACAATTGCTCTTCGGTTTGTCATTCTTTGCAAAGAAGATGATGTGTTTATCGATTTCAGATGAACAAATTCCATTTTATTCCAGTGCCCAATACATGTATCTTTTAGTATTTCTTTCATTTTTGACCATTTCTAATTTTCTGGGATTAATATTTAATGTGTGCCATGTTCTGATTATGCATAGATATTTGCAGTTGCTCCTTTCCATATTGAGTCCTGCCGCATTATCAGATAATGATCTCAAGACGTTTTGCCCATCAAGTAGTCAGAGTCTATTCTACATTGAAGACGCAGCCCTCCCTTAGCCATAGTTTGAGAGTCTGCCATCTGAGAGACACATCCTCCAGTACTATGTCAGAAATTATTCAAGTGTTACTCCTGAAGTTTTTTGTTGTCTTCGTTTTGAGAATTATATTTCTATGTGTCTGAGTTATAAAGTTCAGTTGAAAACTGTTCAAAGTGGGTGACCATACTGGTAGTTGAATGAAGCACAAAACAGCATCCAGCATAACAGCAACAGGCAAATCATGACATTAGGACAAACTGAGGGATAATTGCGTTCTTAACTGTGAGTGCCAATAATAAGGTATCAAAAATACTCTGAAAGGTAAATGCCTTTTTAATGAATGTTCCCTTCCCTAAACTGATGTTGAGACAGAAATAGCAATAGAGAGAGGGAAGATGAAATTTCATTCAGCTTTTTAAATTAAGTAATTGTGTTATTTAAGCCATCCTTTTCAACTGCCAAACCCTAGAGATATATTTAGATTACCCATAAACTTTAGTTCTTTCAAATTGTTCCGTATTTTTGGGGGCGTTTCCTTTTAAGGTATGTTCTCCCACATGCAAGCCCATAACTGCTGAATCTTAATGTATATCCCTTTTCTTATCAGAATAAACTATGCATCTGTAAATTGTAACATATGTTTTAGATTTTATGACTTACTGCTATAGTTTATTGTGCCAGCCTGGCCAATAAACACAAGTAGGATTAACTGAAGGGCAGAGGGATAAATGGCTTGGTGAGCCTCGCCTTGCTTGTTCTGTGCCTCAATTTAAAGGGGTACACTACCTGTGGGATGCCTAGCCTGTGGACTGTGTCGCTGTAAGTGAAGGTCCCTTTAAGTCAACACAATTGGAATGTTCATCTCTGGAGCTGGGGAGCGACAGTTGGTGACAGTTGGTGACCTGCCTTGCTGTTTGCTGCCTGGGTATATATAGCCCAGCTCTCTCTACAGAAGGGGACTGGCAACTGGTGGCTCTCAAGCCTTAAAGGACTGCTAGTGTCTCACTGTTTTACAATTTAACTGCTAATTTCTTGTATTATCTATCTGTATATAATGTAAAGGTTCATTTCTTGTGTTATATATATATCTTTATAAATATATTTATGTATAATTACTAGCAATTTGGTTTTGTCTCTCTAGAGAACCCTGTCCAACACACTTGCTAAGGTCACTGATGCAATCTTTTTGTTTGTATTGAGATCATTATTAAACTGTGGCATTTTATTTATTCTTATAAAGAGGTTACTTTTTTATTTCTTTTGTAAGTATTTAGGATTCTATTAACTATCTCAATGAGTTAAAATACTTACATCCTTTATTGTAACCAGCATAGAGAGCTGACTAGGAACATATGCATTAGCAATGTGCACATCCTGTCTATGTCATTCATCACTCTGTCTATGACTGAGTTATTAGAAGTATGTGCAAGTTTCCTTGGTTGTTGACTTGTTCAATAATCATATGATACTTACATTTTAGGTATTTTTTTTCTATTATCTAAATTAATAAAATATTTATAACCAGTGTTATCTTTAAGTACATTATTAAGTGAAAATAATTATATTATTTCAATTCTACTATGACTTATTTTTTAAATATTAAAAAGAATACATTTTGTTATTGAGGATTCTGTAGAGGAAAAATGAGATGATTATAGATAGATCAATTAATTCATCAATAGATAGATAGATAGATGATAGATAGATGTTGTTAGTTTCCAAAGAGATGGTTCAAATTCACAGCCCCTTATGTACAACACAATTAGACTGGCTGGTCTTGCAGTGGCCATCCTCACAATTGTGACACTTGAGACCATTGATGGAGCCATTGTGTCAACATCAGTCTTCCTTATTCAATGTCCAACTTTCAGATACATATTAGGCAATTTTAAATACAATGGCTTGAGTCAGGCAAACCTTACTCTTCAAAGAAACATACTTTCAATTCAACACCTCCAAGAGGTCATTATCCAATGCAATGTGTTCTTTGATCTCTTGACTGCTGCTTCCAACAACATTGATTGTGGATTCAAGCCAAATAAATCCTAGACAAATTCAATCTTTTCTCCATTGATCATGATGTTACCTACTGGTCCAATTGTGAGGATTTTGGTTTTCTTTATATTGAATTGTCATCCACATTGCAGACTACAGTCCTTGGTCTGCAACCTCAAGTGATTGTAACTTTCAGCAAGCAAGGCTGTGTCATCTGCATATTACAGTTAGTAAGCATTATTTCAATTGTGTTGCCAAATTCTTTTGCATACAAGTCAACATCACTGATTATTTTCTCATCAAGCAGATTGTATGAATATGGTGAGAGGATACAAACCTAATACATATATTCCCTGATATTAAATCATGCATTGTGCCCTTGTTCTGTTTGAATAATTGCCTCTTGATCCAAATGCAATTTTGGCACGAGCACAATGAGGCCTCTGCAATTCTCATCCTTCTCCTGGTTATCAGGAGTTCTTTATGATCTATAGAGTCCAATGCCTTGACATAGTAAAAAACAGAAATAAACATCTTCCTGCTATTCTCTGCTTTCAGCCAAGACACAATTGTCATTGGTAAAGATATCTCTTGTTACATGCCCTTTTCTGAGTCTGGTCTAAACCTCTGGCCACTCCTTGTCAATATACTGCTGCAAACATTGTTGGCTGATTTTCAGAAAAAAATTACTTGCATGTGATATCAATTATACTATTCTATAATTTGAGCTTCTTTTGGGTCACCTTTTTGGAATATTGACATCTTACATTCAGTTAGCCCTGTAGCTGTTTTCCAAATGTCCTGGCATGCACAAGGGCGTCTAGTGTTCCATCCGCTTCTGGAAACATTTCACTTGGTATTCCATCCATTCCAAAGGTAGCTGGTTAGTTCAAACAACTTAGTTTTTGCTAGCAGACAGGTGCTTTAACTACTCCACCATCAAAACTCCAAATAATAACTTTGAACTTCACTATTCATTATAACAGATACATTGACCATATCAGAAATTATTGCAGATAATACAGATGATGTAACCACATGTATGTCTGAGAGAGAGAGAGAGACGGTACAGAGACAGAGAATGAAAGTGAACCCTAAATCATGATAATACAGTAATATTTGCTATTGACACAACTCCAGAAATGGAAAATCCTTCAAATAACGGCTACCCATTCCAATCTTATCTTTGCACTTCTAGTAGAAACAAGACCACCAAAATAAAAACCTAATAGAGAGAATTAAACATTGTTCTCTGTCTCAGATTTATATTATTTCCTTATTTTGCATCTTGTATAATATCATGCTTCTTCTACATATGACTCCTTAGCAAATTCTACCCAAAAAGAAGTAAAGATAAAACAAAAGCACAAATGCCAATTTATGACATCTAAAGTTTTTGTTGGATAATTAGTTAATTATTTTAGTGGGTATCTATTATATCTCAAGTAGTCTTCTAGATATTTGACACATATTTGTCAAAACAAAACAAAGGTTCCTACCATTGAGGTGTGCATATTTTTGACTGGAGAGTCAGCCAATGTGGTAGTAGAAACCATCCTATAATAATACAGTGCTTCAGGAGATAAGTTCCAAAGAGAAGTGAAGAATTACAGTCGGGAGGGAATAATAGCCACCCCTCCTCTGTTTGTCAGACTGTGGTGACTCATGTGTATCTGTGATGCTCTGGAAGCTACCCCAATGGTATTTCATTTACCAGCAGGATCATGGGTGGCAGATGAGATCAAAAGAACTTCTAGACGAAGAAAGAATAGGAAGAAGGCATGAATATTATGAAAAAAAATATCGACCCATGTAAATCTACAGTTAGTAGATCACTGTATGAAACAATGATGGAAAATGAGAGAATCCATTTAAAAGGCACAAAAAATACGCCTGGAGGAGTGCTGCCACCTCAAAAAACAGTCTCCTGGACATCACAGCAGTCGTCCCACATCCTCAGCCGCGATGACGCAGATGGCGTGAGGCTTTCTGAGCTCCACTTGCTCACGTGGCATGACCCAAACGAAACAGCGGCAGCTGCAAATATCCATGTCTTATGACTATGTGGGCTGTGTGAACCATAAACGAAGGAATCTTGAGCTATTTTACCACAAATTTCCTGGACAGTTGGTTACTGACACAAGTAGGATAAAATAATTGAACATTTTAATTTTTTCTCCAGTTCTCATGATTCTATATTTAGAGCCCAAAGAAAGTCATGCATCTATTTAACTAGTTGAACACAGTTGATCAAAGAATGGAAGAGCTGGGAGGACGCCACATAAAGTAAAAATCATTAACAAAGAAAAAAGCAAGATAACAACGGATGTCAGAAGGACTCTGAAAATGAACTCATAACTAAAATAAACATAAGAAACGATGAAATGCAAATCTCCTGAAAAGAGAAGATTGCCCATGGAGGCTGACAAGATAAGGTAAAATAGTGAAGTGAAGCGTGAAAAGATCCAAAATTTAAACCTTATAGGAAACAATCTGATTGATATTATTCACAATGAATGAACGAAAGGGGAAAAAAATCTAGCCTGCAGTTTCAATATTGAAACATTAGAGGAGAAAGCCCTGAGTCATGCAGAATGCTCCAGAGCAGATGAAAGCATACACAGTGTCATTGCCCCTTAAAGGAGGAGGCAGGAAACGTGCACTTTCAACCATTTCTAAACAAAAACAAACTCACTGCCTTCCTGTTGGTTCTGATGCAAAGAATAAGTACAAGCTACTCTGTAGGTATTGGTTAAAAATAAAATACAAAAAAGCTTAAGTCTCCACAAAGTGATGGAATAGCATTTCAACAAATACATGCAATGCTAGGAATATTTTCTTGTTCGTGTCAACAAATTTGGAAAACTGGTACCTCTCCAAATGAATGAAAAAGATTAATATCTGTGCCCATTTCGAAGAAAGAAGAATGCTAAAATTATCAGACAATACCATTAATAGCGCATGCTAACCATGTTTTACTGAAGGTTATTCAAAGTTGATTGCGTTCAAGCACAGATGGAAACTGCAAGAACTTCAAGCTAGATTCAGAAAAGCAGGAGGAACAACAGATAGCATTGATATCATTGCTTCATGAACTTATGGAGATTGCCTGACAATAGAGTTTTACCAGAACCAAATTATATTCCCTGACATCTAGTAGATTCCAAGTCACAATACCCGTTACTAGGGTTTCTCAGGCTGTAAATATTTATGGAAGTGAGGACTTCAGCATTCTCCTCCGGAGAGCCCGGTGGGTTTGAAGCTCTTCTCTTACAAGGAGCAACTTCCTGCTTACCCAACAGCACCACCTGGGCGCCCTAGAAAGAGTGCACCGCAGGTTCATTGACTCTGCCCTGGTATCCAACGAGATGAACCATAGCAAATATGATGTGGATAACATTACCACAAAATAAGAACTGCAGAACCCTCCACTGTGCTCATGGGGAATATCCACATAGAACAAAATCTCTCATTTAAACAGAACTAGGAGAGACTGAATAGATTAATATCCACAAAAGGTGTGTATCAGTTTCTTATTTGTACATTGAATATCCTGAGTAGCTGTTTTATAGGGTATTTATAGAAAGAAAATTGACTAATGCACAACAAAATTAAACAAACTTTTGGCATAATTATAAGTAACGGATTACTTTGAAATGAACTAATAAATAAATATAAAGGAAATTACCGGTTCGCTTTTTGCTGAATATATTTCACCTCTGCCAAATTGTTTTCTGCCTGGAGAGCCTCTCACTTGCTCATCAGGCTCAATAAAAGATGGCCTTCAATTTGAAAACACAGTCTATTTCCTGCACTGTCCAATACAGTAACCATTAACCATATGTGCTTACTTTAATTTTAATTAAATTTAAAATCAAATTACATTAAAAGTCATTTAGTCATGGTGGGCACACTTCAATTGTTTCATAACCATATGAGTTTGGGGGCTACTATATTGAGCAGCACAAATTATAAAATATTTCCATCATTACAGAAAGAGTTACTGGAGAACGCTTTACCTAGACAGACTGAAAAAATTCCTTCAGTAATTTAAAACTCTATTTATGTTTTTAGTTCTGTATTAGAATTTCTACATAGATAAATACATATGCATATATACATATCAAATATACTTTACACTTTACACTAGGTTTTGTGTTTCACATGTCGAGCAAACCATTTCTTTAAATCCGTGTCTCTATATTGAGAGTAAGGTTATAATACACAACAAACATGAAAATAGTTGTGAGAAAAGCAAATAATTTGGTAAAATAATCATGAAAATTTTAAACTAGGGTAATAAAATTTCCTTTCAATTTCTAAGAATCTCCAGTTGACTCAAAAGGTTAGCATTTAACTACCAACCTAATGGTGGAGACTGAAGTCCACCCAGAGGATCCACAGAAGAAAAGTCCCATCAGTCTGCTTCCATGGAGATTTTAATGTACACCGCCTATGCTTACTCCATAACATATGAGATCAGAATGAGTCAGAATTAACTCAGTAGCAACTAACCACAACCACATACACAAACCAAAGAGTCAAAAATTACACACACTAGGTGTTGTGTTATTCTTTAGCATCTTGTGCTATTTGAATATTATTTTAGCATTATAACCTAAATGCATTAAGATATTTTAACTGTTGATTTATTCAGAACTCTTATTAAATTCTAGCTTTCTATTTTCATCATTATCTACAACCCCATTCTTACACATTTTATCTTTATTTCATGTCCATAAAGCATGACTTTGTCTGAATATGATGACACTTGACCCTCACAGACAGTATCAAATTAGTCAATGAGTTTCTAGCTCACAAGAAGTGGATTGAACTATACAATAAACCAAACATAGCAGTTTGTACTCTTAGGTGCACGTGAACTGATAAACGTTTGCATTCTTCTTTAATTATCGGAATTAACTTAAATAGGAGGAAAGATCCCTGAGTAAGCACCTCATCTGCAAGCCTTTCACAAACTCCCTCACAACCAAGTCCATTTTGAAAGATATTTGTTATCTTTTTAAAAAAAATGACTAAAGGTGAGTAACACAGTATTCCACTTAGTAAGTTATAAGTGCACATCCACACACCCAGCATCATTTAATGAGATATTATGTTGGAAAAGGTGCAAAAATACATTATCTTGAACTTTAGAGGAGAAGCATATTGAGAGGAAAACTACTATCCAACGTGCTTCCTTCACTGTTACGTAGGGTCAGATAATACCTTATACTCCAGTTACCAAGTTCTAAATTTATAAAATTCAATATATTGTTATGCTTTTTTATTTTATTCAGGTTCTAAAATGTATCATTTTGGAATGGTGGTTATAGAGAAATTATCTGCAAGTGCATACGCCCAAAATATATTTGCATTTAATGCACTGCATTATGGATAACCCACACTCTGCTGTAAATAAAAAGTGTAAGTATTAGGTTATATTTTTAAATTTCTGCTCACCTCTCTCCTTCTTGGTGAATGTACAAATGCAATCAAATCATTTACCACGTATTATGGAAAGTACCTAAAACTATCTTACTTTCCAATTTCTTTATTTTCAAGGAGAACTGAAGAAGCAGAATTTCATTATGAGAAATGTAAATATTGCATAATTCGTTGTATTTGACAGTACCAAGGGAATTAGTTCAGTGTTTACCAGAATCAAGTTCAGGGATCAGAAAAAGGTGAACATTTCCAAATTATGTTGGTGCATTGTGTGTTGGGTAACAAATTATGCATTAAAATAAGCTAATCAGTAAAACTAAGTAGTAAGAGATGCATTTTTCTCCTTCTCTTGTACAATTGTCTGATATACATCATTCTTAGAACTGTTCTATATTCATATCTCCCTTCTTGTTAGACTATCATTAAGACACCATCCTCTCCAGCTTCCTGATGTACTTCTTTGGGTGTTTATCACACAGCTTTTACCATGGTAGGCCCCATTGCCTACACTGTCCTGTGCTTTTTTGTTTTTACTTACTACACATAAACTAGGTGTGTCAGACTGGCTTGACTAGAGAAACAAGTCCAGTGACACTCATATGTGTGTAAGAGAGAGCTTTATATAAAAGAGTAATTGTATATTGAGAAAGTATCCCAGCCCAGTCCAGATCAAGTCCATAAGCCCAATATTAGGCCATATGTCCAATACTAGTCTACAAATTCCAGTTTAGACTCACGCTGCACATGCAATGATGCTGATTGCAAAATCAAAAGCTGCGGTGGACCCGGGGTGATGGAAGCATCTCAGCCCTGGTGTGGGTCTCCATGTAGCTCTTCCAGCTCCAGGGTCTGGCTGCCATCAGCATGGCTCCATATGGTTTGTCAACAGAAATGTGTAGCAGAGATGAAGTTCCCCCAATCCACATGAGAAGGCCACGCCTACAAGTTGGGATCTTCAGGCTGTGACCTGATTAACAGGTTAGACTCCATCCCTTAATTCTTATTTATTGAGTTGACATGAAGTTGTGTAATTACTACACTAGGTAAACTATCATGTTGGTGCCTGCTCTTTGACTTAAATTCTAATTTATTCAAGTCAATTAAATATTACATTAATTTTCTATTGATACACCATCTGACCATATAATTAATGTTAACAAATAAAATATGGAAATACAATGACATATGAATTCTGAAAGCTATCAAATGTAAAATTAAATGAATAATTTCTCATGATTGGGATTCTGTGCTCATTGAAAGAATAGGGTTGTAGGAACAGAGACACTTAAAGGCAGCAAAGTTCAAGGGTCACAAATAATAATGATTATATTATTTCCACAGTCTCTAAAGTGGCATCTGAATAATGGAATTTTAACCTAAAAGGCTTATTTTTATCTGGTTTCTGGTCACCTTAGTGATCCTCGTTCTCTCTTATTATTGCCATAAAATTTGAGATATGCAGGGGATGTTCTTTCGCTCAAACTCCATGTGAGGTGATATTTATTTGAATTGCAAGAAACTGAAACCAGGAGAAGCTTTTCTCATCAAATCTCATTTTTAAACTTATCAAAACCCGCGCCAGACTCTTTAAGGACAGAAGGAGGCAAGCAATGTTGGATTGGTCTCTCCGACTTAATTAGGAAGGCAGAGAAGCATATTTGACTTTGGGATCTATTACTATTTTGTAAGCAACAAAGAGAGGCTTTATACATGTTCAAGGGAGAGCTATGGGGGGCGTGGGGGGGCACGGGGAGGGCGCTGCATGAAGCACAAACTCTGGCAAAGTTCAAGTAAATAAGAACATCTGATCCAACCTGTATCTGATTTCGCCAAGCTGCAGTGGACCCAGGGTGATACTGAAGGAACTTATTACCAATGTAAAAATTAATGAATTTGTATATTGGCAGTTTCATTCAATATTATAGTTTCTTTGTAACAGATTGTGCTAGTATGTTTTCATAGATCTAATTGGAAAATTTACATATTGGCAGGCTCTAGAAGACTCTATTTGTAATGTATTATTTTTATTTGTTTGAATATTGCACTAAGCTTCCAGGTTCTATCCTCCTGAGGCTAAGATAGTTTGTCAACAGTTAACAGAAGCTTTGATATGAAGTCATTTGATTGTACGAATTAGATATGTGATATATACTACTTGTGGATAGCCTATCATGTATAAAATCATGCTAATATTTGGTCTGTCTAATGGACTGGTATCTAATTATTGTTTTCTTTTCACAAGTCACTTTGATTCTATGAACGAAACACACTAAAAACATGTTTTGATGCTAAAATATTGCTTAAATTTTTCTGAAAATTAGATGACAAAGAAGAGAAGACTAAGCAAAAGTTATGCTTCCATGTACGATTTCACATAAGTTGTAGCCAAAGCTTGCCAGCTAAACAAAATGCACAAAGCAATTAGAGTAACATCAGCTTTTTATTTCTGTTGTTCATTTGTTCAAACTATGGTGGTGTTAAAGAATACTAAATATATCATGGACTGCCCGAACAATAAACAAATCCACCCCAGAAAAATTCAATCAGAATATTTCTAATAAGTGGGGATTTGGCATTTTCCATTAAGAATACTCAAAACTACATTGTGTTTATCAAAGTAAAGGGAAACTAAGAAAAATAAGGGAAACCTTCAATAAGAAAGATTATCAGAATAGCCATAGCAATTGAAACAGCAACAAAAACAGGAATCCAGAAGTATGAATGTCTGCAGTACTTCACGTATTGAGGGGAGTGTTTAAGTGTGGGGCTACTGACCACCAAAAGTTCCTGAAGAGAGAGATGCAGCTGTCTGCTCCTATAACACGTGACCGTCTCAGAAACTCACAAAGGCATGTTTACCCTGTCTCTAGAGTCACTATGAGTCAGCATGGAATTTGACTTTTGGATTTTGGAGATTTAAAAAAAAAGCACTCTTTGTTGACATACCTTACACATTCCAATATATCCATTCATATACAAGTCAGTTGTTCAGTCACTTTGGGTGGGGTTATACCATCACCAATGCTACCAGCTCCTCTTTACCCTCACTTCCCCTCTCTCTTCCCATAGCCTCAAGATTTTTGATTGTCACCTACAAAGTTTCTATAAATATTTGTTTACAAGCTTTTGAATGGATATGTGTTTTCATTTCTCAGTAGTACAATTTCTGAGTCATAAAATAAGCATACTTTTTAATTATTTAAGAAACCACCAAATTATTTCCAAAGTATCATTTTACTCTCCTTCCAGTAACACCTCTACTCCGCCAGCAGCCAAGTCTGCCTCAGTCACGTGGTGGCCACATCTCTCTCCAGTTCATAGTATCTTCACCATGTGATTTACTGGCCTTTGTCTTTGTGGACCAGAAAGTCTGCCTTTCACTTGTATATAACTTTTGATTATCCTTATTTTCCATGGAATTTTCAGCAAATCACAAGCAATCGCACAGGCTCACACACCAGAGGAGTAGAAAGCAATGAAGAGTCTTGGTGCTGCCACAATCTCTGGTGCATCCGGTCTGGGTGGCCTCCACTCACTTCCACTAATCCTAGGCTTTTTCTCTGTGGTACAGATGGCTCTTACAAAGACTGACTTTGACCGAAGCGTGCTTTTTATCTTTTACCCAACCATACCCCAAGGGAAAGGAAGAATGACGTTCAAGTCACTCCTTGTAGTAAAGTTCTCATAAAGAGGCTTCCAAGGAAACAAACGTTATGACTCGGTTAGTACTCAACCAAGATCAGGACTTGAACCCGCCTAATCCTGACCATGAATGTAGCAGATATGTCCCTGCAACATGGGACTGTGGAACTGTGACCCCAGGCAGAGTCCAGAATTATAATGCATCATAGAAAGAATGATGGCTACAAGGACTGATTTAATTGACTACACAGCACCTCCTGGTCATGTGATCATGTTAGAAGCATTACCTTCTCCAGAACAAAGAAATTAGCTTCCATGAGAAGTGTACTCCATTCCTTAATTTTATTTTTCCCTTTATTTTCTCTCTCCCATTCCAGAATATTAACTTGATATTTTTAATATCACTGATAGATGCAAATTCTTATGCTAACACATGGTAGTTTTATTTTCTAAAACTAATAATTTTGTACATGCATGACTGCATTAGCCTGACTGAATTAATAATGTAAATTTTTATTCAGGAAGCTGCATCTAAGATGACAAAAATCAATGTTTCACATAAGTCAGAGTAAGGGTATACAAGCTTGGCCTAATATATTCATAAATTTTTAAAATTTTGACTAGTTCCTCTCTGTTTTACATGCTTTTTGCAATAATATTTTGAAATTGTTTTTCCCACTATAGCCATGCTGTGATTGATGACTATTTTGTTGAATGCAACTCATTTTGAAGGTGCTATTTTTTCTCATTTCAAACATTCTGCTATCTTTTAGATGGAACAACTCAAAAAGATTTATGTGCAAATGCATCACGAGGAAAGAAAGCACATTCTCTACTCAATATACCGGGGTTTAAATATTTAAAAGAATAAAATGCCTGGAAAAGATGTAGCTTTTTTCCCTTCTTATTTCTTTAGACCCTGTCTAAAATTTTAAGAAACTCAATACTTTACGCATTAATCTTCCCTGCTTCTAATTTTGAACTAAAAATTGGAACAAAATTAATATTATGACACAATTTAAATGTACAAAAGTTTACAAGTATGATTTAAATTGTGTCCTATTTCAGTAATGCTAAATATCACCAAGAAGCAACCTATATAATTTAACATAAAATATTGTTGTTATTGTTAGGTACTACTCAGTTGGTTCCAATTCATAATAAGTTCATGTGCAACAGAAGTAAACACTGTCAGGCCTTCACCATCCTCCCAATTGCGTTACGTTTGAGTTGTGCAGCCAGGGTGTCAATCTATTGCCATGTGTAGCTCCCTTTTTTTCGCTTACCCTCTGCTTTACCAAGCACGGGGTCGTTTTCCAGACAGCATGTCCCAAGGACTTGAGACAAGGCCTACCAATCTCATTTCTAAAGTGCATTCTCCCTATCGTTTGCTCAAGATCAATTTATTTGTTTTCTAGCAACCCATAGTACTTTCAATATTCTTGCCAACATTACAGTTCAAATTCATTAATTTTTCTGTGGTCTCCTTTGTTCACTGTTTAATTTTTAGATGTCTATATGGCAAACGTGCAGGGAATAATATTTTAAAATATCAAAACCAATCTCACTGTCGTGTTGTCAACACTGATTCATAGTGAACCCCTGGGGGTTTCTGAGACTGTCTTTCCCCTGTAGAACAGCTGGTGGTTTCGAACTGCCAACCATGTGACTCACTGCCCAGTGTGGAACCACCATACTACCAGGGACATTTAAAAATATAATAGTGTCATAATTTTTTAAAAGCTGTATTTTGAAGTTTATCCCACTAAACTTATATTTCTAGTTAAGATTATTTCAAAGCTAGTCTGATTCTTCTAAATGTTTGTCCCACAAAAGTTAAAGTAGTCAGGTAGCAGAGAAAATGAAGAATAATCCTAACTCAATTCTAGAAGTTTCTTCCTTTATCTTACTTCTATTTGATGAAATCTTTAGGATGATTTATTGAATATCAGACCATATAACTTGTTTGTTCTCACTGAAATACCAACATACAAATACCATTGAAGTATTGGCCAAACAGAAAAGTATGTTTGAATGAATATTTGAATTAAATACATCTTTATAGATACATGGAAGAAGCTATATTTCAAATATATATGATAAAATGGATGTAATTTCACACCACACTATATTAGACCTTTTTTGCTTATAAATCTGATATCTTCTTGAATATAGGTACTATGTTCTAATTCTTCACCCAAAAGCCCTGTTACCCTGCACTATCACAAAATAGTGACTGTTTCCTAATAGCTTAGATTCCAATTATTGATAATTGGAAAAAATAGGTTGCTTTGGATATGTGAAATTATAGAAAATTCTGAATAGGTTTTCTTTTCTGGAAATCCCCAAACCTCCAATATTCATAATTTAAGGCGTAACAGCTGAGCCGAACCTTTTTTATTAAGCCAAGTCTAAATAAGTTCTCCAATGGGTGTCAACCCCATAATAGATTAAAAAATACTATACTAAAATATGCAGGGTCATTGGACATAAACCTCTCCATGATTGAATTTCCTAATCCAAATTGTTGAGACTTTTACCCAATTCTCACTGAAATTGGAAGTTAAGAAACAACAACATTTTAATAAATGGGGGACTCATTTTTTTTCACTATTTCCTACTGCCTGTAATATTCTTAAATTTTACTAAAATATGAAATGGCTAATGGATAGATATTCATGATTTAAGTTCTTAAATAGATTGATCATTTTTTGCTTTCTTAAGAAATAAAATCCATGTCATATTCATCCTCAGCACAACCCTGTTACACATTTTATGGTGGAAGTTTATGCTATGTCTTATATAGTAGACCTTTAGATCAAAACAGTTAATACCAAATTACCTTGTCTTTCAAATTGTAAGCAATTACTTTGGATGATTATTCTTAAAGTTTACTAATACATCTACTGCTTACTAAAAACCCTTCTTTGACGATCTCCTTCAATCAAATATGTGAATGAGTTATCATGGATGAGATGAGTTCTAATATTTATTTAACTTTATTACTTAATATTTTCACACAGAAAACTATTAACATTTATAAAAGTAGAGATAATAAATTTGTCAAGAAAAAGTTAACTAGCTTATGGTTATGCCAAAGAGTTCACATCCTTACCTCTGAACAGTTGCTAACCTTGGAAAAGCTTCCCGTCTCCCCCTATGCATGCAATCTGGCCAAGCCCTCGGCTTCCCTACTGCACTTCATGAACATCTAGCCGAGAGCAAGGTCTTAGTATAACTTTGACTTCCTTGATTTTAATGCTCACCTTTCTGCAGGGCAATTGAAGCTTTCACCGAACCTGTTGAGGCCATTGCATATCAATTTTAAAGCGTTTCGGTGGAAGTAAATGGCGTTTGCAGGGGTGAGGGGAGAGGTACTTGACTGTGTCTACCTTCCCTATTGCCGCAGGGGGGTCAGACATTCCTCCATGTTCCCTCCTTTTGTCCCTACTGTGACACCAATGTTCCTCCCAGGGCACTCCTCCCTATGCTGCCTTTGTTCATTGTTGCAGTGGCCATGCACACCTCACACACAATACTCACAAATAAGGGGCGTGTTTAGGGAACCTCAAAAGTTGTCAACAAGACAGGTTCAGTGAGGAGTAAGGACACAGCCATTAGTCCACCATAACACCTTCCTCAGCCAGTAGCCAACTATTTCTCTCATGGGTCTTCCGTCTCTCCGCCACATGCTTCCTTTGGTTCCCTGGGTCAGGAAGCCAGCCCACATATTGCTTTCTGTCACCGTCCTACCATCTCAGGCCATGTGAGAGGAATATCCCTCCTATTCTAGATGCTGCTCCTCTGAGTTTCAGTGTCCATATATCTGGGGCACCTGGTTCCAGATTACTTCCGGCACTTCAGACAGAGATCTTGAGCTTGCTCTTCCAAAGTCCTTGAAGCTTCTCTCTGTTGTTGTTTCAAAGACAGCTGCTCTGCATCGCCAGAGGTGTGGTAATAAACTGACTAGTCACATCTTTCAGTGTTCCACAGACCCGATTTGCATAGTTTCACTAGACCATTCGGTGAGAGTCAAAGAAACTTCGGTAGAAGAGCCATATTAAGAAATGTTACTCATTTGGTGGCTGATGATAGTGTTCTTCTGCCATGGGGACTTAGCTGACACCTCACTGAGATGGCTGCTTGTTCACAGGCAAGTCTTTAAGACCCCAGACACTATTTTATCAGATGGCTTGGCACCATCTAATTTCTTCACCTTATTTTGCTATAGCACTGCCTCTTCAGTGGCCCCTTCCTGAGGGCGAGTCTCGAGCAGGACCACCATGTAAGAGCTAATTGCTATTAAGTTGGAGCTGGGAATTGGTGTGAGCCCCAAACCATTCTTGGATCAATGTTTGTTTGTTCGTTTGATTGGTTCGTCTTTCAATTTATTGTTTCTTGGGAATTAGCCCAAATGCCATGTCATTGGATCTTTCAGTTTCATCAAGCAGAATGGTGCCATTGTTTCCCCAATCAGTTCCTAAACATCCTATTTCTTCCCAGGTATTTTGACCATATCGCCCTTCTATTGCCCCCTTCCCCCATCCCTGTAGGTTCATCAATCCTGGTTTTATCTACCAAAACCAGAAAAGCTTATTTCAAACGTCAATACGGTAACACTCCACTCCAAGGCACCTATGAGATAAACCCTGATTAACAAACAAAAACAAATACATCAGAATGATCATCACAGGTTTGCCAGAATGAGATGCATCTTAGTACAACATATAGGGCATTGATGTAGCAAGTCCTCATTTTCCCACCTACCAACAACTTTCCAAGATTGATATAGCCCTCTTCTGCGTCCTTAGGCACCTAGTACTTTTTGGTTTAATTCCTCAAGTTCTAGGTGCGTCTGAGGTAGAGTCTCATTCATCCAGTGGAATTCCTGCATGGGATCTCATTGGTGCAGCTGCTGGAGCATGTTGTATACCTTGAAGATCCAGAATTCAGTGTCCCAATGCACCATTACACCTGGCCTGTGTCCCCAGGATGGAGTCAGAAGCATATAATCCTAAATTGAAGGGAGCGATTAGTATCAGAATTTCAAGTCTGATACTCTGGTTGGCAGAGGGCTATGGATTAGAGGGGGAGGCCACGATTCATTTGGTGGAACTATATGCAAATAAGCCTCCAGTGAACTCCCTATATCCACAATTGAGGGATAGGAGGAAAGTGGTCACTAAACGGAATACACTGTTGAGTTGAAGGTCAAAGGCATTAAGTCTGATTTGAACAGTTAAACTGACCAGCAGACTCCCCTTATGATGCATGCTGGACCTGATCTGTTATCCAGAAGCTTACGCATTGGGGGGTTGTAGTGTTTGGTTTGGTTTTGGGTTGTACATGTTAGGAGGTGTCTCAGGAGTTTTGTGTCTTTGGGTTTACCATCTTGACGTTGTGGTATATGTTTATTTTTCTTTCATGTTTTGGTATATGAAAACCAGAACTGAGGAACCTACAGAGTCAGCAAGTGGAATACAATTTTGGGGGAAGGGGGACACAGAGGTGCTGGTGGGGTGACGAAGTGATGATATCATGGGTTTCATACAGAGCAAGAATGGAAAAGTGAATGGAAACTGATTGTGGTAGCAAATGTATAATTCTGCTGGATGTGACTGCACTATGGAATGATTTGATATATGTATTAATCCCAATTAGCTAAAAAAATAACAGAGGGAGAAAAATAATTACACAAATAGCTGTAGGTTCAAGGAAGAAGAAAATATTCTAAAACTGTACAACTTTTCTTGATATGATTGAACTATTGAATTGTATATGGGACTAAAAAACCAATAAAATGTTTTAATTAAATAATAAATCAATGAAATATTGAGAAATTTCACTTCAACACACCTTAAATTTATGGTTCCTTATACTACTAAACTATCATTAATTCAAATTGTCTTTCTTTCTATGAAATGAAATTTTATTACTTTATCTTGCACAAGTTTATTCACTGAAGCATTATTTTAAATCCTGATAAACTAAAACCAAACCCGTTGCCTTTGAATGGAGTTTGATGTATGGTAAGTGACCCTGTATCTCTCCTACTGGACAGGGCAGGACTGCTGCCGAAGATTTCAAAGGCTGCAGCATGTACAGAGTTAGACCACCACAGCTTTCTTCTGCATTGCGCCTAAAATCGTGGTTAGCAGCTGAGCACTCACCCACACCAAGGTTCTTTAAGTACCACCTCTGTAACGGACAGAAGGACAACTCATAACTGCCTTCCTTCTTCTAGAAGCAATTTATGTCTGAACAGATTAAACGGAACTCCACTGGAAAATTTATGTTCACTATGATTTAGCTAACTATATGAAGCAAGAAGAATAAAATATATGAAAATAACAATAATTTATAAATTATCAAAGGTTCAAGAGGGTGGGAAGATAGAAGGGGGCGAGGAGGAACTGATACCAAGGGCAAAGGTAGAAAGAAAATGCTTTGAAAATGATGGCAACATATGCACAAATGTGACTGAGACAATTGATATACAGATTGTTATAAGAGCTGTAAGAGCCCCCAATAAAATGATTTTTTAAAATATATTAAAATCTCTTTGAAAAGAAGAACATTGCATAAATGATATCAGTTCCTTTGAAAATATAGATCTTGTCAGAGCAAATATCTGTCTACGTGTAGCATCTTTAATTAGCTACATGGTCAATATATCCAATGATAATAATATTTTCATTTTACTTTGGTATAATAGTAAGTTCCCTTGACCTTAATAGTATAAAATGAGGAATTGTAACAAACATGTCTGTGAGTGTATTTGTGTGTAGAATATACACTTTTAGGTCCTCAATGATTTTCTAGGTAGGCAATTATTAATATAGAGACTTCCATATAAGAAGGAACTTAAGAAATCATGGCCCTCATGATTCTTTGTTTAACTATTTATCGGTTTTCTTTAGTCTTCACAGTAGTTTCCTGATTTATTTATTTTAAAAGATCATTTCATTGGGTGCTCTTACAGCTCTTATAACAATCCATACATCAATTTAATCAAGCTGATTTGTACAAATGTTGCCATCATAATTTTCTAAACATTTATTTTCTTTCTGACCCTTATTATCAGCTCCTCTTTTTTCCCTCCCTCCCCCACTCCCATCCTTGTGACCCATTATAAATTATTATTATTTTCATATCTTACCCTGATCTCTGTCTCCCTTCACCTACATTCTTGTTGTTCATCCCCCTGGAGTGCTGGGGGGTGTGTAATTTGCCAATCATTGTGATAAGTGCCTCCTCTCTCTTCTCTTCATCCACCTTCCTCCTACACTGTTGGTATAGCTACTCCCATTGCTGTTCCTGAGGGTTTTATCTGACATGGATTCCATGTGTCATGAGTCCTTATCTGTGCCAGAGTACACTCTCTGGTCTAGACAGGATTGGGGTCATGATGCTGGGGGGTGAGGAAGACTCAAAGAACCAGAGGAATATTGTATGTTTTTTCAGTGCTATACTGTGCCCTAGTTGACTCATCCCTTCCTTGTGATCCTTCTGTGAGGGAATGTCCTATTGTCTATAGATACATTTGGGGTCTCTTCTCTGAGCCCCCTCATTCTCAACAATATTTTCTTTTGGTTGTTTGAGTCTTCTGATGCCTGTTACCTGATCCTTTGGACACCTCATGGTGACACGGGCTGGTGTACTTCTTTCGTGTGGGCTTGTTGCTTCTTTGCTAGCGCTGTTTGTTTAACTTCAAGCCTGAAGACACCAGACACTGTATATTTTGTTACCTGGAACCATTAGCTTCCTTCACTACATTTGCTTGGCCACCCATTTTGTCTTCAGAGATCATGTCAGGAAGGTGAGCGTCTCAGAATGCCAGGTTGCTAGATCAGAGTGTTTTTGCATTGAGGGAGGGCTTGAATAGAGATCCAAGGTCCATCCACTTCCTCAATGTATTGCCATATAAATATAGGTACCTATGCCAATACCTCTATTTTTATAAATTATATATTTACATATGTGTACACCTATTTCCTACCCCTTCTCATAGCTTTGCTTCCTAGGTCTTTCCGCTGGTTCCTTTTTCCTTCTTCCTGCCCCATCATCATGCTAGCCCTTCTTCTGCCTCTTAGTAGTTCTCTCAGGTAGAGTCTGTTTTATTGCTGATTTTAATTCCCTCATTGTTACCCCCTCAATGGCATTGTTTGCTCACCACAACCTTTCCCTACCTCTCCCTCCCCCCAAGTCCCTCAGAACTTTCAGTCTGTTGATTTCTCTTCAGGCTTGCTTCCCATGCCTGTCTTAAATAGGTAGTTCAAGCAACAATAACAAAGACAAAACAAAATGAGAACAAAAGATCAAATAAAAAAAAGAGAGACAAATACACACACACACACACCTAGCAAAAAAACCCAAACCCTGAAAAAGCATATACAATGATCCTTATGACTATCTCCCTCATGCCCTACCTCCCACCAGGTTCTGGGGGTTTCTGGAGCTGCCTCTCCTAGCCTGAAATCTATTTTGGGATCCTCAGGGGCTTTGTGTCTTGCTTTACTTCCATTGCTGATCTGCTATGTTCCCTTCTTCAATGCAGACATGACCCCCTCCCCTCTTGATTTGACCTCCCACTAAAGTTCACTAATTACTCTTGTTTTAGGGTCTGTTGATTTGGGATGACCATAGAACATTTCTTTGTGGCAGAAACTGATTGATCTTCTCTTTCTCCCTGTAACATAAGAAACAAACCCCATATGGAGTGAGGTCACATCACTTGGGGTAGTTTTTAAGACGTTCGATAAGGTGTGAAAATTATGGGAACCAAACGGTTGATTTTAGGGGGTCAGAAGACTACATAACTCGACAACAGAAGCCTGCCTTTGTCTTGTTTTTATGCCTTTGTCGTGGGCTTATGCAATATTTGTCCTTTAGTGACTAACTTCAATCAGCATAACGGTTTCCAAACTCATGCAGGTCATACGGTGTTTCATGCTTTCATCCTTTTTTTTGGTATGCATGGTGTTCCACTGGGTGAGAGTCTGTGTGTGTGTGTGTGTGTGTGTGTGTACCAGAGTTTATTTCTTCATTCTTCAACTAATGGGCACACGGGCTGTTTCCAGCTTCTTGCTATTCTGAACGGTGCTGCAGTGAGCATGGGAGCGCACATCTCTGCTCATGTTCTCTCTCTTCATTCTTTCGGATAATTCCAGCAGAGGGGTTGCTGGGTCATCTGGTATTTCTACTTTCAGTTGATTCAGGAAATGCCAGCTATCCTTCCACAATGGTTGTAGGTGTTGATGCCCCCACGAGCACTGTATGAGATTTCCTGTCTCTGCACTTCCTGGCCATTATTGGTTGCTCTGGATTTTTGGAGCTGTGTTATCTTTGTGGGTGTGGAGTGATACAGAATCTTTGTTTTAATTTCCATCTTCCAGATAGCTAGTAATTGTGAACATTTCCCCAAATATTTATTATCACTTTATGTGTCATTTCTGGTGAATTCTCTGTTTGTGTTCTTTAACTTTCATTGCCTTATTTGATTTTTTTCCTTATGGAGATGTTGCAAAACTATTTATTTTTGTGATTAGACCCTTGTCCATTGTGCCATTGATAGAGGTGTTTTCCCAATCTGTGGGTTCTCGTTTTATTCTTTGATGAAGTCTTTTGATGTGCATAAGTGTCTTTTAAAAATAAAAACCATATATCTACTTTTTCCAATGTGTGTTCCTTCTTTATTGGTAATTCATGCATGGTAGTACATATATGTCCTGCAGTAAAGTCTTTAATTCTGTCTGAATTTTCTTGTTGATGATACTTGTATCTCTGAGATTTACATTAGAAACATAGGAAAATTCTCTTTAGAGGCAAGAATGAGGAGACTTAGTCTAACATACTTTGGACATTTTATCAGGAGAAACCAATCCCGGCAGAAGGACAACATTTTTGGCAAAGTATAGGGGCAGTGAAAAAGAGGATGACTTTCAACAAGATGTATTTACACAGTGCCTACACAGATGGACGAAAACATCGGATGGCATAGGAACGATCAGTGCTTTGTTCTTTAGTCCATCGGGTACCTGTGAGTCAGAACCAAGTAGATGAGACCTCAGAACAAAAACAACAATGACATAGGACATTCAATAGATCAAAGAGTGCATGCAGAAAAATGAAACGTTTCTCAAAAGAAGGACAGCCAGAACATTTCTTGGAACAGAGAATGGCTGTACTTCATTTCTCTTACTGTGAACATGTCATTAAAAGGGACCAATTGCTCAAAAAAGACATGCTCAGTAAAGTGGGGAGTCAGTGATAAACAGAAGGATCTGCAGATGAGATGTATTGACATAATGGACTCAACCAGACTGTAACATAGCATTTATTGTAAAGATGGCCTAGGAACTGGCACAGTTTTATTCCATGATATATAATGTCTCTGTGAGTCAGAGCAGACACTACAGTATATAAAACAGAAGCATATATATTAAACAAGCATGTTAAATGTATATGTTGTATTAGCATGTCTATATTAACTTTATAAATATAAACAGAAAGAAATGTAACTACACATTGTTTGTAGTTTTGTCTTTATACTGTTATGATTTTATATTTGCCACCTTAGTGTGACTTTGTTTTCATTGCTTTCCGTTGGTTTTCCCAGCTGTGAAGCACCCGAGGTGTGGCTGCATAAGGATAATAACTGATACAAGTGGATAAGGAATACAGGAGCGGGAGGTGGGTGACAGGGAAGGAGTGGATTTGCGAGTAATTAATGAAGGCAGGAGGGGGAGGAGCACTAGAGCGGATTGTGATTGCACACTCATGCGAGCTGGTGCTCTGAAATTGACATGGTAATGATTATAAAATTCTCCTTGATATGACTGAATGATTGAACTATTGAATTGTCTGATATATAAATTATGTGGCATATGATTTATATTTGAATAGGGGATAGGAATGCACATATGTTTTTATTCATTTATCTTCCCATATTGGGTTCTTTAAGAATAATATGTGTATTATTCTTATTATGGAAGAAAATATATGAATATTATTTATACTAAACACTTGAAAATGTGACTTTTCTTGTTTTAAGTTGTTCTTGCAAATATAGTAATAATTAATATTTGAATTTGTCATAAGAAACTAATATGTGTTGCAAGAAATTTTTATGTAAACTGCCCAATTAAATCTTCATCATGACCGAGCAAGCCTTATATTTCTATGAGAATTTTTCTTTTGATGAAGTGAGGTTCTGCTAAATGTCATGGTTAATATAAATGGCAGACTTGGGAATCAGCTGCAGATTCTCTCATATAAAAATCATTACTTTATACCCACATCACTACTTATCCTGATGAATTTCTTGGTCTCCCTTGACCTTATTCCATGAAGAATAAGGTATGATCAAACTTTAAAAAATTACACAGTAACAAACTTTTCATCCATCTCCACATTTGTTTACTTTTTTCCTTGTAGTCCAACTGTGATTTGGATGAATCCCTGGAACAGTTATTTAATTAAGGCAAACTTTCTCCAAGTGACAAATTATGGATATCCTTTGTGATAGGTTTATTGTGTCAAGTAGGCCAATAGGAAAATGTGGGCAGAGTTTAATAAGATTACAACTTGATTGGAGGGCAACGAGATAAATGGCTTTCCAAGGACCACCCCCTTCTCACTTCCTCCCTGGTGATGGAACAGCATGCTGCTACTTTAGCCAGTTTCTTGCCTCAAACATGTGCTGAACTACCTATGGGCCAAGTCAACCCATAGATTTGATCGTGTTGCTACCCTGTTTCCCCGAAAATAAGACAGTGTCATATTAATCTTTGCTCCCAAAGATGTGCTAAGTCTTATTTTCAGGGGATGTCTTATTTGTTCATCAAGAATATAGTACACATTTATTGTTTTATTAAAAGAGATCTCGCACTTCCTGTCTGTTCCGGATGTGCTGCGGTCAACAGCGAGCTGCATGGCCATCACCTGCCCCTACGATCCAGAGTCCAGAGTTACGGTAGCCTTATTTTCAGGGATGCCTTCTATTTCAGCAAGAGGCAAAACTGTAAGTAGGTTTTATTTTCAGGGGATGTCTTACTTTCATGGAAACAGGGTAGAAGCTGATGCTCCTTTGAGACCTGCTTTGCCACACTGCTGGTGCATACATCACTATCACACTAAATAAAATTTTGCAGTGGAAATTTACAAGTTGGTTGCGGCAGTACATTGCCAAAATAAGTATATTTATAGCAAAATAAAACAAAACAAACTGCCAGGCATTCTAAACAGATTAAGAAGATAATGTGAAATGAGGGATAAAACTTCTGATGTCAGATGGATCTTGGTTGAAAGCAGAGAATATATTCACTTACCATCTTTGCAGATGTATACATATTATCTTACACCTGACAGCATTATATTTTAGGATAGATTTTGAAATGATCTTTTTAATAGTGAATATAAATGCCTTTCAGTCATTCTCAGTATATCAGATGTATCTGATTCAAAATGACCAATATCAGTCCATTTTAGTTCACTAATACCTCAAATTTTGAACTTCAAATTTTCTATTTCAGTTTAGATAATTTCTCATTTTCTGGTTTCATACATTCCCTATTCTGATTATTAGTGGATCCTTGAAGCTTCTTCACCTTTTTTTTTGAAGTTTTGCCAGATGACCACATGAAGATCCTTAAAATTTCACTTCCTCCCCGTCCGTCCTAAAGGTCTGTGTTGCGTGCCTTTTTGATGCTAGGGCTCGTCCTGCAAACAGTGTTCAGCTGCTGCTCTTAAGGAGCTCACTAGCCTTTTGTCTATGGCGTTACATGATCAGGTCCTTCTTCCTATCTTGATGTAGTCTGGAAGTTATACCAAAATTTATCCAGTATGAAGCCAGTGTCACCAAATTCACTGCCATCTAATTAATTCTGATTGGTGCTTACTCTATAAGAGAGGGTAGAATTGCCTCTGTGGGTTACTAAGACTGTAATTTTTTATGGGAATATGAGGATCTTTCTCCTGCAGAGAAACTGTGGTTTCAAACCACTGACTTGATTAGCAGCCCAACTGATACCCACTCGGCATCAGGGCTCATATGCAATTCCAACAAGATGACAACAAGATTAGAGAGAGTTATATAGGTTTGCAAATATCTCAGGAAATTAGTTGAACAGCTGATAAATGGAAAGTAACATCTTAATAAATAGCAAAGAAGTGAAAGTTATCAATATATATATTTTTCAATCAACAACCAATACCTATGGAAAAACAAAATTAGCATGTCATATTAAGCAAATTAGCTACAAAAGACCAGTGCAAAGTTCTACAATTTAAGAGTTTCATCCTGTTTAATTAGACATGACTGACCTAAATCATGACATTTTCAAGCACCTCATATGCATACTAATGGTGACAGCAGGAAAGGAAATTGGTGAGAACAAGCTGTTTTTTATTTTAATAATTTCTTAAACCATTTTATTGGGGGCTCATCCAACTCTTATCACAATCTATACATCCATCCATTGTGCCAAGCATATTGTACATTTGTTGACTTCATCATTCTCAAGACATTTGCTTTCTACTTGAGCCCTTGGTATCAGCTCCTCATTTTCCCCTTCCTCCCTATCCCCCATCCCTCATGAACCCTTGCTAATTTATAAATTATTATTTTGTCATATTTTACACTGTCCAATGTCTCCCTTCACAAACTTTTCTGTTGTCCATCCCCAGGGAGGGAGTTATATGTAGATCCTTATAATCGGTTACCCATTTCCACCCCACCCTCCCTCCACCCCACCCCCATCTTGCCACTCTCAGCACTGGCCCTGAAGGGATCATCTGTCCTGATTCCCTGTGTTTCCAGTTCCTATCTGTATCAGGGTACATCCTCTGGTCTAGCCAGATTTTTAAGGTAGAATTGGGATCATGATAGTGAGTGAGGAGGACATATTTAAGAAATAGAGGAAAGTTGTTTGTTTAACTGTTGCTACACTGCACCCTGACTGCCTCGTCTCCTCCCCCATGACCCTTCTGGAAGGGGTTGTCCAGTTGTCTACAAATAGGTCTCAGGTCCCCAATCTACACTCCCCCTCATGCACAATGATTTGAATTTTTGTTCTTTGATGCCCGATAACTGTTCCCTTTGGTACCTCATGATCACGCAGGCTGGTGTGCGTCTTCCATGTGGGCTTTGTGACTCCTCAGCTAGATGGCCATTTGTTTATCTTAAAGCTTTTAAGATCCCAGATGCTATAATATTTTTAAAGCCAGGCAGCATCAGCTCTCTTCACCACATTTGCTTATGCACCCGCTGTGTCTTCAGTGATCATGTTGGGATGGTGAGTATCATTGAATGCCAGTTTAATAGATCAAAGTATTCTTGCATTGAGGGACTACTTGAATGGAAATTAAATGTCCATCTGATGCCTTAATACTAAAGCTATAAATATATGCACATAGATTATTTCCCATCATGATATATAAATATATTTACATATATCCATGCCTGTATAAATGTCCTTTGCCTCCCAGTTCTTTCCTCTATTTCCTTTTACTTTCCTCTTGTCACACTATCATGCTCAGCCTTCATTTGGGTTTCAGTAATTCCTCTTGGTTACTTTACCCTTGATCACTCCATAGTAGGCCTCCTATACCCTCTTTACCACCAATTTGGACCACTTGTCGAGAATAACTTGTTTTCGCAAAGAAAACTAGATACTAGTTGAAATACCAGAATAATTAGCAAATCGGTATGGAAGAAATGGCAGCCAGAACAGTGTCTAGAAACAATGATGCTGAAAGTTAAATTAACTTTCTTTTGACACATCATAAGAAAAGACCAGTCACTGTAAAAGCGTATTGCATTTTAGTAAATGACTACATCCCTCAATAGTTTGGTTTGGAAAATAACTGCAACAATAGACTCAAACATGCCAGTGATCATGAACGTAGAGCATGACAGGGCACTTTTGAGTTTTTATATGCCTAAGTTCCTCATGAATTGAAGCTGACAAGGGAAATTAACAACATCCTAATTAGGGTAGTGAAAAAGGACAGCCACCTAACTCATCTCATTTTTGACCCTCACTACTTTAAAGATGTTTAAACAAATTGTTTACCATTTGAAATTACAAGATTTTTATTCTGCTTTGTCATTTGCCCATTCCTAACTAACGACGTCTATGAGCATGACGCCATTGAATTAGAGTAGTTGTCATACATCAGCCTCCATTCTTGCTGTGCAAAATAAGAGAGAAAGGACGCTTTAACAAACACCATGACAAGACACTGAAATAAGTAAATATAGTTTATGAAATAGTGTTTTTAAATTAAAAAAAACTAGACTAATTTTCATTGGGTAATAATGAAAGGTAAGGAATGTTGGTGGTGTGAACATTGACATTCTATGATAAGCAAACATTTGAGTTTATAACTTAGTTACAATCAAAAATTGCTAATCTAAGTGTAGTCAAGGTATTTGCACATTTAAGGAATTATGAATTACTGAGAAGTGCTTAGGGCAAAATTGGCTAAGAGTGCGTGTTAAATGAGCAATCAAGGGCCCTGTCACATAAAATAGCTTTCAGTCAAAAACGAATTATTTTAAGAAGTAAAATTGAAAAGTCAGTTGAATTGCAGATTATTGTACATCTTCTACCTATGTATTATTTCTATGACTGAGGAATTCATGTTGTGAAAGATGGCTTGCTTTAGTTTAATCTTAGCAATTATTTCAATATTAGGAGTCTGACTCACAAAAGAGACATATATTTGGGACTTTGGGCTTCTACTTAAATCTTACCTCATTACAAAAATGGTTTGTTCTACCAATGTGGCATTGTATGATACTCACCATACTCACAAGATTGCTCAAGACAAAAGGGATGCATAAAGAAAAGTAGAGAAGAAAGCTGATGGCGCCTGGCTATTAAAAGAAATAGCATCTGGGATCTTAAAGGCTTGTAGTTAGACAAGTGGCCATCTAGCAAGGAAGCAACAAAGCCCACATGGAAGAAGCACAACAGTCTGACACCAGATCATGAGGTGTCAATATGAATAGGTATCATAAGTTCAAAAGCAAGCAATCAAATTAATGTGAGGAAATATAAACAAAGTGGAAACCCAAAACTCACCTGTATGACAATTGAACAGTCCCGATTGAAGGGCCAGATGGGAGGGAAGATATACCCAGGGTGCAGTGTAGCACTGATGAATCACATACCTTTCCTCTAGTTCTTTAATATATCCTCCCGTTGCTATTATGGTCTCAGTTTTACCTTTTTAATCCTGATAGACCTGCATATAGTCATTTATATCATTAAGATCATCTGATGCATCAAATCCAAGCTAGATAAGCCCATCAGGAATAGTAATGGGAGCAAAGATGCCCTGGGGGTATGGGAAAAGAAGAGGGGTGTGGGGTAGGGGAACCTACAGCAAAGATGACTGTATAATTGCACTCGAGGGGAACAAATAACAGAATTGTAGGTGAATGGATACAGTAGATGGTGTAAGATATGGCCCCAAATAAAGATTATTATTATTATTTATAAGAATAAGAGCTACTACTGGGGTCAGGGTCAGAGAGAGAAGGGATGAAAGGGAGCTGGTATCAAAGAGTACAAGAAGAAAGAAAATGTTTTGAAAATGATGGTGGCAATAATTGTACAATTATGCTTAATCTAATTGGATTAAGGATTGTTTTATTATCTGTAAGAGCTCCCAAGAAAATGTTTTTATTTTTTTTAAAGTGTTGAAAAACAAAGGGCTGCTATAAATGGGAACCAACTCAACAGCATTGAACACCTACATGGATAACACGTGTCCCACTCTGATGTAGACACGTATTTCTAGCTCTTATCATTGTGTTCATTGTTTTTGAGTCAGCTCCAACGTATGACCCTATGTTTGAATACTAAAACTGAGCCATGGAATGTTCAAGGTTGTGGTCTTTTGTAACTAGAGAACCAACCTTGTCTGTCTTCTGAGAATACTCTGGGTAGATTTGAATTTCCAACTTTTCAGCTAGTGAAGTCTTCAAATATTTTTTGCAGCCTACACACTCCTCTTTGATACCTAAGTATGCATTACTAAACTTACCATAAAATTGTATGTTTTTATTCCTTTGTTAATTTGATATGATGAATTTTGGGGGGAAATATTATGAGACTGTAAATATCTAATTTTATACCATAATAGTGTAATTAATAAATTTTAACAAGACTCACTTAAAAAAAAAGCAACTTATTAAGAGTTTTTATGGTTACCTTTTGTGCTTTGTTTTGCCCCCCGCAATCCCAAAAAAGAGGACTAAAGTCCATCTATATCCCTAACATTAAAGTAGATAAAATAGGTATATTTTATAGAGTCAAACAACCAGTGAAATACTGTTTCAAGAATTATGTCATGTGTGTAATATTTGATGACTCATTTTTAGAACTAAATAACTACATATTTCTTCTTAGGACTGCATAGCGGAATTGAACTTCCAACCTTTGGGCTAGTAGCTATATATGTTAACCATTTTCATTCCCCCAAAACTCCTTAATAAAGGGTAAATTACAAGATGTGATTTGATATTCCAGAATGTTCAAATAAAACTCATTCTTTAAAAAAATCAGTATATATATAATCATAACAAAGAGAATATGGTTTATAGATGTAGACATGCAATACTACATTTAAGTGAATTATGTGATTAAAAGCTTTACTTAGCAATCAGGATGTAATGAAATAGACTTTAAGTGCATAGAGTGTTTAATGAAAAGCCTAACAAGAAGAACTAAGTGACTGAAAAGCCAGTGAGAAAATGCTTCCTATGAACTTAGGAGAATTGAGGCAGTTAATGCAGTTCATTTTGCCAATGCTCATGCTGTTACCCTCATTTAAAATTGTAGAGAACTTATGAACATGGAGTCTAGGGGGACAGCGTATTAAAGGAAAAGATAAATATATATTGTGCCCATGCATAAAGAGCTTGGATTATTTGACTAAAGTGGGAGTAATGTAATGTTAATTGAATTAACAAAGGAAAAATATTAAACTGCAACTTAAGAATTAGATGAAGACATGCTGTGAGAGGGGGAAGTAAATGAACAGAATGCAAAATTTTCAATAAAGACCAGAAGAATAAATACAAGTCTAACCAACCATCACCAAAGAACACCCGTGTTTGGGAGAAAGATAATTACTGGTAAATTAAACTCTATACAAAATCACAAGGAGGATCTAAACGGATGTGTTCAAATAGTCCTCACTTCTTAAATTTAATGCTCCTTATTGTGGTTAACCCCCTCCAGATCGCGGTATTCCGCTTCCTGGCTTGCTAGCTCATTCAATGCATATTTATACTACTAAGGTCAAACTAACATTTTGCACAAATTTTAAATTTCTCCTGGAAGGGCTATCAACCTAGCCCAGAAGAAGCAACATTCTCCTCCCACACTTTAATAAGAAATAAAACCAGACACAGGCCAAAAATTATATTTATCTTAAGGTTCCTAGTTTCAATCTGTTGGCATAACTGAGTTCTGATTAGCTTTGTGAGGGCTACAGCATTGCAGTATTTCACAGATTTCATAAGAAACATGGTAAAATGACTGATTCAAAGGAGAAATAAACACATTGCCAAATAGAAAATTCTTTGTAAATGAATTTTTAGTTTTTTCTATACTTGGAGTCAAATATGAGAAGTCATTTGCCAACTGTCTTATTTACAGAGAACTGACATACCAAAATTTCCACAAATGGATGACTTCAAAGAACATAATTTAATTTTATTAAATTCAGATGCTGAATGTCAAAACCAAGATCTTAGCCAAGTCAGTTCCATTTATGAGCCACTCTACTTGAGTCTAGGGGTCTAATAATTCATTGCCTGTAGATGTAGCTCACGTGCTGACTGCAGTCTCCCTGTGTGTTTAGTCTGCTCTTTTTCATAACTCAGAAGTTATAAAGTTTAGAACGCACAGAATCACGTTGTCTATGAAAACTTAGACTCCATCATACATATTTTGGGAGACACAATTCAATACATAATAATATATTATTACAATATATTTGACACCATTGTACGAAACCATTTACATGCAGCATATAAGCCACAAGGGAAAACAAACCACCGGAAAATAAAATGGAAGAATATTTTTAGACTTTAGGGATTGTCATATTTTTCTTAAATATGTTATACAAACCACTAACCATAAAGGAAAAGACAAGTAAATTAGACTTAATGCATACCTATATTCATCAATAAGGAGGAAAATAAAGCATCAGTACAGAAGGCATTGGCAAATACCATGAACACTGCAAAGATTTATGTACAGAGTATATAAATACATATTCTAATCCAATCAATGAATAAATATTAAATAAAATGCACAAACCATTATAAGAAACTTCATAAAAGAAACTAACCCAATGGAAGTAAATATACTGAAAGTAACTTAACATTATTAGTCATTGATGACCAATGTATAAAATAAAAATTGTGATGCTACTAGGAGCTAAGGTGGCATAATGGTTTAGTACTGGGCTGCTAACCATGAGTTCAAAATCATCAGGTGCTTTGAGGAAGAAAGGAAAGGCTTTAAACTCCCATAAAGAGTTACAGTAACAGTAACAGAAATCAATAGTGGCAAAGCCACCATACCCTATCAAGGCACTGTGAGTCAGAATTGATTTGATGTCAGAGAGTTTGGTTTTAGTGAGACTACTACATATTACCCCAATAGTTAAAAATAAACAGAGAACATTCTAAATACCTGAGATTTTAGAGAAAATTAAAGTTTCCTACCTTGTCTGTGGGAGTAAAAATCAAGAAAAATACTTTGGAAAATGGTTGGGTAGTATTTCTTAAAGTTGGGGGAAAACAAGGAAAACAAAAACAAAACATTGCCACCATCTCTCTTCTAACTGCCTTCTCTCTCTCTCTCTCTCTCTCTCTCTCTCTCTCTCTCTCTCTCTCTCTCTCTCTCACTCTCTCTCTCTCTCTCTCCCCCCCACACACACACACTCACACATCACACACACAAATGTGTCTTTAAAAATGCTTATAACCTATGTATGAATTGTGAAAAAACAAACATATCACCAAAATAAACTAACTTTGAGGTACAAAAAAGAATAAAATATCAGATTTAGAAGAATTATTATTAGAGTAACAAACTCTTTGAAAATGAGGCAAAACAAACATCAAACTTATGGTGGAGGATACACAGAAGACAGTTAAATTGTTATGTTGCATTTTTAAAATTATAGCGATAATGCCATAAGGAAATCAACAGTTTGCAAATGACCACTCATTTGTAAAAGTGATGACTCCAATTTGAAGATGAAATTCATAGGAGCAGATCATTCACATACATTTGTAAATATAAATTTAATCATCTTCACATGCTAAATGAAAAAGATCAACAATTTTTTCCTTTTTTTTACATTTTATTAGGGGCTCATACAACTCTTATCACAATCCACACATATACATACATCAATTGTATAAAGCACATCCGAACATTCTTTGCCCTAATCACTCTCAAAGCATTTGCTCTCCACTTAAGCCCTCTGCATCAAGCACCAACTATTAACAATAGAAAGCACAGCCAACATTATAAGCATCTCAACTGCTTCAGTTGACACAATTCTGACTGAAAAATTAAAGTTGAGCAACTATCCTCTCCTTTATTGCAAAACTGTTGTGCCCAGATCAGCTACAGAATAGGACATTTTCAATGTGTATATGAAAATCGCGATAAATACCTTGAAACACTTTTGAAAGAATTATAAGAGATAAGATGACACATGACTTTACCAATATGGTAAGTATTATCAAACAGTAGCTACCAAGAGGTGTAAGTTTTCCAGTCAAAGCAAAATCAAGTTGGTTAAGGACAAACAACACGCTAACCGTGTCTGAGATGCTCATGACAATTTATTTCACTTGAATTTTGAGAACATGGCAAGAATAGATTCGACTCATTAAACGCTAATAGCAGAAGACTTAACGAGCTGTGGGAAGGCATCAAGAACATCATGCATGAAGAAAGAAAAGAACATTTTAAAATCAGAAAGAAAGGAAAGATCAACGTGGATATGGGAAAAGACTGAAACTTGCACTTGACAGTAGAGTATATAAAGCAAATGGAAGAAAGGATGAAGTAAAAGAACTGACCAGAAAATCTCACAGGAGAGTTTGACAGGACAAATGAAAGTACTATAATGAAATATGAACAGATCTGGTAAGAACATCAAAGAGGGAGGATTCATTCAGCATATCTGAAACTGAAAGAACTGAAGAAAATCTCATGTTGCAACAGTTCAAGTTCATGTGGGCAAAATACTGAATATGCAGAAAGCATCAAAAGAAGATGAAGGGAATAAGTAGAGTCACATTATCCCAAAATAGATAGATAGATAAACAAATAAACAAACAAATAAATAAATAAGTTGACATTTAACCATTTCAAGCGATATAATGATCAAGAACTAATGGTACCAAAGTAGAGAGTCCAATAACAAAATTTCAGGAATTGATAGCATTTCAATCGAAGAGTTTCAACAAGCAGATGAAGCACTGGAAGCATTCACGCGTGTGTGCCAAGCATTTGGAAAGCAGCTATTTGGTCGACTGACTGGAAGAGATCTGTATTTGTACTTATTCTAAAGAAAGGTGACCCTACAGACTATCCAAATTATAGAATAATATCAATATCCTATGCAAGCAAAATTTCACTATAGCTCATACAGCAATGGTAGCTTGCTCTATGCACCTTACTCACTTGACCTCCCTCCATGTGACTTCTTTTTGTTTCCACAGATGCAGAGGGACATGAAAGAACAGCGATTTGACAATGTTGAAGAGGTGATGAAAAAAATGAGGAAGATGCTGCTAGTCATCCAAACAGATGAGTTTGAAAAATGTTCCCAAGAATGGATTCGCAAATTTGACAAATATATTAAGTGTAATGTAGTGTACTTTGAAGATGATAAGATTGTTTTATAAAAAAAGTTCAAATACATAAATTTGAAAAAAAATCCTGGAGTTTTGGCACTGTTTTTTATTTGCACAATATCCAGCTGTATATAAGTCCAAAGTCACATAAGTTTATAATAGTTTTAGAAATCTTGATCAGAGAATGAGATGTAATTATGGCAACAGCAACCAGCAAGAAACATTTGTATTTCATGTTTCTTGCATACAAAAGCATGATATGGACTGCACTGGGTCTCAGGTTTTCCTGGAACTTTCTGTACTATGCTCTCCTATGTTTCAATCACGCAAATCTAGAAGTCAGGATAAGCTAAAAACTTTTGTTGTTCCCCTTTAGATGTTAAAATTAAGCCATCATCCTCTGAAGTACAGAAATAACTAAAAATTCCCCATAGCCGTAATGCATATGTGTACCTCCAAACAAAGAGAGCAATGTGAAAGCTTGGGCCAGATTGTTCCAAAAGCCCCCCCCCCTTCCCCTGTGCGCTGTTACAAAACACTGGTGAACCGTTTGCTCAAAGGAGCATATTTTGATAGACAATATTCTCTCTCTCTCTCTCTCTCTCTCTCTCTCTCTCTCTCTCTCTCTCTCTCTCTCTCTCTCTCTCTCTCTCTCTCTCTCTTTCTCTCTCACTGCCTCTGAGTAATGCTGACCTTTAGGGCCCTTATAGGACAGAATTGACTAGCTCCCTGTGGGTTTCTCAGATTGTAACTGCTTATGAGAGTAAAAAACCTCCTATTTCTCCCGCAGACTACCTGGTGGTTTTGAACTGCTGGTCTTGTGTTTAGGAGCACAACTCATTACCTTTATGCTACTAGGGCTCCTAGTACTCAATAAAGACTATTTATTTTTCAACCTCTGTCTCATGAATTAGCTTCCCTAGAAGTGACTGCTAACATCACCCATCTTGCAATGAAGGGCTGTTATTCTGCCAAGTACACAATGGCAAGAAACAAAACAAAACAAAACAAAACTCGCTGTCATGGAGTCGATACTGACTCCTAGCTTCCCTGTGAGACAGGGTGCATTGTCCTCGTGGGTTTCAGAGAATGTAACTCTTATGGAAGTAGAAAGCCATCTTTTTCCTGGGGAACTACTGGTGGTTTTGGATATATGCCTATATATGTGGGTGTATGTATATATATGGGTGTGTGTATATATGTATGTATATAATTTATAAACTATGTCTTCATGGTAATGATACTAGAGAGATTAGAGTTTTCAACTTCTCCCTAGTCATTTTTGTCATACTCACAAGATGGTATTCATATAAAAGATAGGAATAAACATTTGAACAGAGCAAGATTTTTATTTAAAGATTATTTCTAGCACCATTGGGCAGATCATAATCTCAGGTAGTCTGAGATTACTTAGGATTTATTTAAGATTTTAAATAAACTGTGTTCAAACTTAAATCTCAAATTATTGTATATTAGTTTTGCAACATTTTGTTTTTTAATTTAAGGATTATTCCCAGTACAACTGTGCAGAAAGTAATCTAAGTCGGTCTGTAAACCTGAAGCTCAGGTTTTTATTCGGCTAATGGCAGGCCTCCTATAAGTGATCAGCTCTTGGTTTAGTATCCCCCCTATTGTGTGTGTATCCAAAGCTCAGGTTGTCTCCTTGTTCTGGCCAGAACCCAAGGATCAACTCAGTCATTGCTAGGGTTTTTTCCATCTTGTGCCCATCTTAGCCCATCTTTTCAAGGCCTCCTTTTTCCTGCGTTATGCATTTCTTTGCTTTTGAAAATTGTTCATTGCTCTTAGCAATAGTAGTAAATGCCTGGTTTATGTGTGTATGGTACCTTTGTTCAAAAAACATTTATTATATAATAATGAATGCTTTAATTAGTTGATAATAGAATTAAATCTAGTATATTGCATGCCTCTTGAATCTTGTAGGATTATCTGTAAAAGACTTTCAAAAATATTACTTTGAAGTGCTTCAGGATTCTCTCACACAGCACATTCAGTGACAGTGCTAAGGGCATTGAGGGGTAAGGGATAACTGCTGATTTGGAAGTGACCAAAAAAGATGATTGAATGACACAGAGGTAAAATCAGTCAATTTTATTGCTTGGAGTTTATGTAGGTGGTAATGGACAATCATGATTTTCATAAACAAAGAAATAATTCTCCAAGTTGTTAAATAATGGACTAAAAGCTTTAAAGACTGATGGAGATGTAAAAGGGACCGATACTGAATGGGGAGAAATTGCAAATATTGTAGTTTGAGGAGCAAACACAGATGCGAACCTCTCTCAGTGCCACGAAAATCACTGCTAAGGCACAAAGCTTGCTCAAGATGCTTAAATAAAAAGTAGCACAGTAATGCAGTGGTGTTCTCACAATATCCAAATCATATAACACCCTGTTTCACAGATCATATCGTGAATTTAACAAATGCATGACTATATTAGCAAGATATTTGCATAACAGGTAAAAAATACTTTCAGCATATGAAACTCAGGTTCCCTATTATCATTTCAGTTTAACCTGCAGCTTTGTCTCCATGCTTTTCATTATCTCACAGATGTTTAACAATGAATCACATGAAGATTAATTGAGTCAGTTAAAGAGGATATTAGAAGCAACATTCTTGTCTAATTGAACCCATCTCATTAGAGATTAAAATGATGCACACATACTTGCCCCTTTGAATTCCACTGACTTTTAGCTCTTTAACGGAACAGATCAAAATATATACATAAATGTTAGCAGTTTGAAGAGTTGTAGTTTTTAATGTAGATGTATATTTTGATTCTGCCCCACCATAAATTACCAGTTTATTCATCCTGACTTTAAATATATTTGTGTATAGTGTTTTAAAATACCAATTTCTCCTAAAAATACCCAAATGGGGATTTATTAAGGTGTGTACTTGTGAAATTCTGTAGAACCATGTACAAATAACATATTTGATAAAGCTGATTAATATTGCTGGAGTATATTAAATTGAGTTTTCATAAATATCTAAAAAATAATTACATGATAGAGTTTGTTGTGTCAACTTGGCTAGGCTATCCATCTATTTAATAAAGCAGTAATTTATTTGCTACTGTTACTTTAGTACCTTTAGTTTAAGTAACAGAGACTATCCCAGATAATTTGAGGAGGCTTCATCTAATCAATCAAGACTTAAGGACAATCATTTCAACGGGGCCACAGGAGCATTTCAACTCCTATCTAATTTCCAGTTTACCTGCCTGCTCTCATAGTGCATACTTGCCAATTTTCTAGAATAAGTACATCAGGAAATTCCGTGCTTGTTACTGTTACTCTTTTTCTCTGGACAGAACAGACTTTTACCCCTAACTCTAGTTACACATTTATTTGCTCTTCCGTTTCATCTTCCTTTTCTTTATTTCTCTTATATTTCTTTACTTTTCCCTGCCTCTTGTAGTTGATTATGTTCTGTGTATAAATGTAAAATTCTACTCTGCCAATCACTTTATAAATAACTTCATGACTTGAAGGAAATCAATTTCTAGTATTAAAATTGAAAATAAATTCAGTGACAAAAACCATTTTTGCACATGCTGAATGACAAATATATAGGGCAAGACCATTAAATACAAAATCAGATTTTTTCTCTTTGTGCTCACTGAAAACTTTAAGCAGTTTTAAAATAATTAGTAAGGCTGTCTTTAAATCAAATTATACATACTCAAGTATTTACTACAGAATTACCTGATCCACAATTTTCATTATCTCAGTTATACCAGGTTCCTGCGATGGTTCAGGAAATGTTAAAATACAGAAACTTTCACACAAGAGCAAGATCTCTGTTATTGAGTCAGCAGGCACTCTGTGCTGTTGACGAACAACCTGTAGCCCAAGCAGTTGCACATTGTTTAATAGGTAAATGTTCATAAAACACATTAAAACATTGTTTAATAGATTTACGGAAGGCTGCTTTTAGTTTACTGTGCTACATGGCATCTATGCTATTTTTAAAAATCATTGTATTCGGGGCTCGTACAACTCTTTTCACAATCCGTACACGCATCATTTGTGTCCAGCACATTCGTACATATGTTGCCATCATCATTCTCAAAACACCTGCTTTCTACGTGAGCCCTTGGTATCAACTCCTCATTTTTTACCTCCTTCCCTGCTCCCCTCTCCCCCTGAACCCGTGAAAATTTATAAATAATTATTATTTTATCATATCTTCACCATCCAATGTCTCCCTCACCCAGTTCTCCACTGTCCATCCTCCAGGGAGGAGGGTATATGTAGACGTTGTTATCTGTTTCCCTTTTCTCCCTCACCCTCCCTCCACCCTCCCAATATCACCACTCTCACCACTGATCCTTAGGGGTTCATCTGTCCTGGATTCCCTGTATTTCCAGTTCCTATCTGTGCCAGTGTACATCCTCTGGTCCAGCCAGATATATAAGATAGAAGAACTAGAGGAAGAGGAAAATTGTGTTTCATCATTGCTGCACTGCACTCTGCCTGTCTCATCACCTCCCCACAGCCTTTCAGCAAGGGTATGTCCAATTTCCCCCAGATGGGCCCTGGGTCCCCACTCTGCACTCCCCCTCATTCACAATGCTATTTTTTGGTCTTTTGTTTTATTTTTAATCATTTTATTGGGGGCTTATACAGCTCTTATCACAATCTATCTATACATAAATCCATTGCGTCAAGCACCTTTGTACATCTGTTGCCATCAACATTCTCAAACCATTTTCTTTCTATTTTAGCCCTTGGTATCAGCTCCTCATTTTCCCCCTCCCTCCCTCCCTCCCTCCCTCCCTCCCTCACAAACTCCAGATAATTTATAAATTGTTACTATTTTTTCATGTCTTACACTGACCACTGTCTCCCTTTACCCACTTTTCTGTTGTCTGTCCCCAGGGAGGGGGTTATAGGTAGATCATTTGGGTCAGTTCCCCCTGTCTCCCCCTACCTTTCCCTTACCCTCCTAGTATCGCCACTCCCCTTATTGGTCCTGAGGGGTTTATCTGTCCTGGATTCCCTCTATTTCCAGCTTTTATCTGTGCCAGTATACATATGTTGGTCTAGCCGGATTTGTAAGGTAGAATTGGTATCATGATAGTGGGGGTGGGGGTGGGGAGGAAGCATTTAAGAACTAGAGGAAAGTTGTATGTTTCATCGGTGTTATACTGCATCCTGGCTGGCTTTTCTCTTCCTTGTGATCCTCTGTAAGGGGATGTCCAGTTGCTTACAGATGGGCTTTGGGTCTCCAGGCATCTATGTTTTTAAAAAATGAAAGGATGGAGCAATTTTCATGAGTAGACTCTCACTCTACAGTTGTGGTAGAGAGGAACAGCTACATGCCCCACCCTTTATTGATTTTCAGAAGCATCTGCTGGGGCAATGTGAGGTGCTACTGACAGGGTTTTTGATACTGGAGGCCTTCTTCGAGATGAGGGTTGTCCTCTTCAGAATTGTCCCAGTGGAGCTCAACCATCTCTCACTGAGTCATCTCCTCTTCCTAGTGAACCCATATCCAATCTAGTTGGCATCTCACTCACCGCCATGGAATAAGTTCTGACTTACAAGGAAGTACAATTCTCACTCCAATTTATAAAACATCTGTAGGCCGGGCTTTGGAGGTGACCATAGTCTTCACTGAACAGGACCTCAGCTCAGCTTCTTCTTCTGACCATTCCTGCCCAGCCATGCCCTGCTCTGCACTTCCCCTGGTTGATCCATAGCATTTGCTACTATCTTGTGCAAGACAATCTCATCTCAGGTTCAGCTTCTTGGGAAATCCAATCTGCATATACATTCATTTACTTTCCAGGCAAAGAGATTAAAGGAACCTAGTTGTGTGTGTGTGTGTGTGTGAATGTCAACAAATGGCACATTTATTTATTTAAAAATGATAGCCCATTAGAATCACAATCCTATAAAAAAAAAAAGTGAGCCGTAACCCAGAAGCTTCTATTTAGGTTTCCGAGTAATAATAAAAGCCCCAGGGAAGTTTCCTTCTATATTCTGAAACTTTACACTTAAATTCACAATTCAAAACTCTTCTTAGTTGATTTTATGTTATTCACTTACAAATATTTGTTCAGAGTCATGGAGCAAAGCTAAGAAATATAAATCTAAGGGAATTTTTTGGCTGAGCTTGTTCAATGGGAAATCTAGTTGGGAATCAAACATGTATGCTTCTATACAGGCTGGCCAGCAGACTGCTGCACATTTTAGCAAAAGGATTTGGGTTAGAACTGGGAAGTGAAGTGAGGAAAAGTTAAGGGGCCAAGGACCCTTGGTGGTTGGGAACAACTCAAACAATTAAAGGTGTGGTTACTTGGTTATCAACTGGGCTCTCTTTCACAGTATAACCCAATGAAATGTTCCCTAGGCATAACACCTTTTCATAATTATTACTATGTCGGAGCTCATTGTTGCTCAAATGTTATCATTGTGTCTTCCCTTGTTTACACTGATCCTCTACTTTACAAAATATAATATCATTTATGGGTTATGATTTATCCTAAAGGTAAATCCAAAGTCATTATTCCTACAAATTCCAAAGTTATGATCTGTCCTCCAAGACAGATTTGTTTGATTTCCGACAACCCATAGTATAATCATTATTGTTCACCAACACCATAATTTAAATATATCAATTATTTTTCTGTTTTCCTTTATTATTGTCAAATTTTCATATACTGATGAGAAATTAAAAAGACTATGACTTGAGTTAGGCCCACCTTAGTATCAAACCTCACCTTTCATTTGTAAAACATTAATTGGATAATTTACCAAACACCAAACTCACTGCCAGTGAGTTAATGCTGACTCCCAGAGATCTCTTGGGGGTTTCTAAAACTCTAACTGGTTATGGGAGTAGAAAGCCCAGTCTTTCTCCCTTGGGGCTGCTGGTGGTTTCAATCTGCCTGCCATGGGCATCACAATATAACACTAACCATCGCCAGTGCCATTTGGTGTAAATTAAGCAAAATGCCCTTTGCTTTATTAATTCATGGACATAAGTTAAAGTTTATTCTTAATAGAATTAACATTTTGATTATTTCATGTAATTTTTAAAAAGGGAAGTAATAAAATGAAAGGTATAAAACCAGTTTTGTCCATTTTCTGATATATTGTGGTGGTTGTTATTTTGGTGCAGTTCAGTGCCAGCAAGTCCATTCCGACATACAACAATCCTATCTATAACAGAACAAAACCCACCCTATCTTGCTCCATCCTCACAATATTTACTTTTTCACCCATTCTTTCTGCCACCATGTAAACCCATCAAATCAAAGGCTTTCTTCTTTTTTCTGACCCTTTATTTTACTAAGCACAGTGACCTTCTGCAAGGATTACTCTCTCCTGATAACTTGTCCAAGCACAAGAGACATAGTCTCACCATCTTTGCCTCCAGGAAGCATTATGATTGTACTCCTTCCAGAATAGATGTGTTGGTTCTTTCGGCTGTCCATGGTACCCCCATTATCCTTTGCCAGCACAATAATTCAAATGCACAGGCTTTTCTTGGGTCTCCTTTATCCAATGTCGAGCTTTCCCCGCTATGTGAGGCAATTGATAATACCATGGCTTGGATCAGCAACCCCTTAGAGGTTTGTACATAAAATTTATCCATTGCAATGCGTCATTTGATCACTTGATTGCTGATTCCATAAGTATTGAATGGGAATCCAAGCAAGAACAAAATCCTTGACAACTTCAATATTTTTTTTCCATTTATCTTGATGTTGGGAATGATATTTCATTAATTTACAGGTTCTGTTATTTTTCTTTGAAATGGACAAACGTGGATCTCCCCCAATAGATTGGCTAGGTGGCTTTCTTCCAAGTTTATTGGCACTACAATAGTAAATGCTTACATTGCTTCAAAGTATTTTGAATCATTTTAAATTTAATCTTATTTTTGCTAATGCCTGCATCAAGGTTTGGTCTTCCTTCAGTACTGTGGGCTCTGGTTACACTTGAACCATTAGTTTTGGTAGAGAGATGCTGTATATTCACTCCATCTTCTTTTGAAGCTTCCTTCGTTGTTCAGCATTTTGTTCATGGCATCCTTCAATATTGCAACTTGGGGGCTTGAATTCTTCAAGGCTTTTTTCCTTCAGGTTTCTCAATTTGAAAAAAGCTGGCTGATTCTGTTCTCACTTTGCTTTACTCTTTTAACTCTAGGATTTGCACAATTAGTTATGATACTCTACTTTGTCTTCTTCAGTTGCCCTTGAAAAATTCTGCTCAGCTCTTCATTATTTCTTCCATGTTATTTTTTTCTAGTTTTCATGCAAAATCAAGTGCCTCTTCTCATATTCATATTGACCTTTTCTTTGTTCCCTAACTTTTTAATAGCCTGTTTACATGTATGATGTTCCTGGTAACATCCCATAGATTCTCATATATTTTGTCATCCTCATTAAGTTCCATAAACCTGTTCTTGAGATAGTCTCTAAATTTTAATGAGTTATCATCAAAGGTGTATTTTGTCTCATATGGCCTTGCTTTCATTTTCTTCAGCTTCAACCTGAACTTAAATATGGGCAACCGATAATCTGGTCTACAGTTGTTCTCTTGGAATTTTGTTGTTCTTATTGTTGAAAATATTGTATTTCTTTATCATCTTTTCCCATGCATATGTCCCATTTGATTCCTGTGTGCTAAATCTGTTGAGATACATGTACACAGTCATTGTTTATGTTTTTGAGAAAAAGGTATTTTCAATTAATAAGTCATTGTTTTTGCAAAAATTGATCATTTTGGTCTTCAGCTTCTTTTCATATTCCCTACTACTGTTTCTTCCTCTTTGCTTCTAAATTTTATATTCTAATAAATAATAATTAACAATGCATGTAGCCTTCATGGTATCAGTTTCAGATTAGAGACGTTGGTAGAATACTTCGATTTCCACATAATTACCTTATGTGATTAGTGTATAAATTTTACTAGTATTTGTCTTATCTGAACTTTCCTGTAAGAGTATAGATATCATATCACATTATTGAACTTAAAGATATATATTAAAAATACTTTCAATGATAATTGCTATGTTATTTCTTTTGACATTATCATTCTTAGAACAGTGAGCCATATATTTGTTTGCTTCAAAGTGTCCCAAACTAGTCATTTCAATCACATGAATACCTAGGATATCAATTGTCATGAAACCCATTTAACTTTTGACAGTTTTCCTAGATGCACAGTTTGCACGTTCACATTCTGATTTCCATGGATATTTGCAGCTGTTTCTTCTCATTTTGAGTTGTGCTCTATGAGTATTTGGAGGTCCCAAAAGCATTAGTTCATCTGTATCATTAAAAAGTATGCTTCTTTGAGGAGAAACCTATTCCCAAGACAAACCTATTCCTAAGTCTTCCATCCCAAAGGGTTATTTCCTAGACATGTGTGATTAATGATAAATTTGAGATTATACAGGCTTAAAATTTTATTAAAGTCGATTATTTTGGTTTTGAGATAGTACAAATGTCCATTCCAATGAATTCTCCCCTGCCTGCATTTGGGTCTACTCTATTGGAGAAAACTTTGGAAGCATTCTCCCTAGGGCTGCTCTTTATGCTGTAATGTAATTTGTATTGAAAGTGTGGAGAAAAACTAGTCATACAGACTGCCATCTTCCCTCAGTGCTATTTTCTTTGCTTCTATGGAAGGATTATAAAGTCTTTTTTCACAATCAGTCTTTTATGGGTGGAATTTAAAATTACTTAAGTTTGATATATACTCTGTTAGTCTGGGTACACTAGAGAGACAAATTCATAAGCATGTATATGCATATAAGAAAGAGGTTTATATACAAGAGTAATTGAGTATAGAGAAAACATCCCATCCCAGTCCAGATCAAGTTCATAAGTCTGGTATTAACCCATATGCCAGATACCAATCTATAAAGTCCTCTTCAGACTCACAAAACCCATACATTAACGTCAAATGCAGGACAATCACAGACCAGTGGGTAGAAGGTCTTTGGCTCCAGTGGCATTATAAGCATCTCAGCTCTGGCAGGGGTCTCCACGTGGCTTCTCCAGTTCCCAGAGCACAGGGTCTATCAGCATGTGACATGTGTCTTGTTAATAGAGCATCTCCAAGGGAGTGAACAGAGAGACAGAGAGAGAGAGAGAGAGAGACCGAGGAGGAAATCCAGGAATTCCCAGAATCCTTAGGGGAAGGCCAGGCCCACAAAATGGCCTCAATAACTGTATCCTGATTGACAGCCTAGACTCCACCCTTTAATGCTTAATCCTCAACTTGACACCAGATTATATAACTTTCACATCTACCTCTAGTACTCTCCCTTGTATCTAGATATTACAATTAAAGTTGCTTCATGGCTATGGAAGGAGTCAATACTTATAGCATATTTTCCTCACAAGTATTAATTTAGCTAAGAATTCGCTTCTTTTCTTTCACAACTGTGCAACTTGGCTCGCAATCCATACATCATTGAATCAGGCATATTTGTGCATATGTTGCCCTAATTCTTTTCTAGAAATTTGCTTTCTATTGAACCCTTGGTACCAACTCCTCCCCCTTCCCCTCCTCACCCTCATAACACCCTGATAGAATATACATTGTTATTATTATCATCTCTCACACCAACTCCATGTTTTCTGTTGTTCTTCCCCCTGTAGAGGGCTGAATGGTTATGTGTCCATCGTTGCGTTTGGTTCCCCCTTTCTCCCTTCCTTCCACCCCTCTCCCCCCTACCCATCTGGCATCACTATTCCAATGGTTCTGCATAGAGATATTTTATTCTACAATTCTAAGCTTGCATTGAGCTCAGGTAAAGTGACATTGCATGTTATGGGTCTGTTCCTCTCACCAAATGATTGTGAGATCCTGCAAAAGATGCTTTGTGAAACGAACAGGGAAACTTGTTAACTTTGCAATTTCACTGAGCATAAAGCAAGCCATTGAAGAAGCAATAACAAAGAATCCCAGTACCGGCAAGAAAAAAGAACCAGGAGTGAAGTGTGTCCAAGGTTTCTACATGACGAGGTGGCAGAGGAGCAGTACTGTGACCATGAAAGAGCGTAGGGAGCTTCCAGCCCATGAAAATAATACATCTGGATTCCTTCTAGGTGAAGGCTGAGTTATAGAGTAGGGTGCCCTTTGGGAATTCATCGATGCTAAAGGATCATTGTAACACTTGCTGAGGCCAAGGGGCCCTGCGGCCGAGAGACAGAGGGCAGATACACCTGCCTGCCTGCATCACGGTGAAAGGGGAACTGAGACCCCAAACAAACAAATAAACAAGCAAACAAACAAAACATATAAAAACACCGGGAACATATTGTAACCTATTAGTTTCCCTAATATATCCCATAATCCTGAATATTATCTGAGTTCTGTGTGGTAATTGCAACAGATTATCAAACCCAGCAGAAAACAAGAATGCCATGGAAGGATGGTTGATCGGAAAATGGTAAACTGGTGGGTAGAGGCATGTCTGACCTCTACCACAAGTGGAGGACTGGTGAGGAATTGGGCTCTCCTTTTCTTGTATGCTGCTGACAGAAGTCACGTGTGGCTCCTATACAATTTCTTTATTTGCCAAAAGTCAAACAGTTATTTATTTGTAGAACCATAATTACGTGTTCTTTATCTTACGGTAGTGGTCAATGTTAGTTTTCTTCCATTAACTCCAAAGAGGTAGCACATATTTATTTCATGTTGTGTCTCATCAGTTCCTGTACATTCATGGAATAAAATTCAGTTCTCACTTACAAAAATGTTGTATTTTTTGTCCTGTACCTTATAAATGAAATATTAGAGTTCTTATTCTTGATTCTGTGTCCAACTGTTCTAGTAAATTTTGAAGAGGAAAGAAATGTATGCAATCTCTGAGAAAATAGAATATCAGTGTTTCAGCCAATGCTATCTCCCTTCCCTCCCTCAGAAGTTTTCTCTTTGCCTCTCTTATTTATGACTCACTTAGAATTCTGTTCACAAGTTACCTCAGGATATTTTAATATAATGAAATGCATATTCTAGTGCACCCTTAATAGTTTAGAGGAAATAAAACTTTCTAGTAATATTGGTTCTGCTTGTGAAGTTGAATATTTGTTCCTCAGGCAATATTCAGTGGCATTAACACAGCTCTACCCTAACTTTTGGAACAGCAAACTGGACTTCTGGGTGATATTCCTTACTAGCATTTGGTCAAACCGTCCAACTAGTAAGTCTTTATCTAACTGACTTTGACCTTAGCATGGGCTATTGAAACAAAGAAAAATCCCAAGAACAAATTAAAAAATTACTCCATTAATGACATTATATGAAACAAAAATAACCCAACTGCTTATTTTCCAAGTATCAATTTTTCCCATTACTTCTCTAGATTAAAATAATAATTAATAAACATTTCTATTTTAAAATAGTTTATTATTATCCAAGGGCTGAAAAGTGGAAATTTCCAGAAATCTGGAGTGAATGGCTATCAGTGGACCAGAATGAAAGCAGAAAATATCTTACCTATCTCACACATGTATCGAGGAGATTCATTTATATCTATTTTGCTTTAAACTGGGAAGATTTTCTAAAATCAAGTAAAGAACAAGAGTAGAAACATATTCCATGCAATACAATTTTCTCTTTGTACTATGCTATGACCAAATAGAAATAGCAGCATTCGAAAAAAGAACCCTGTCCAAAATTACCACAAAAATAAGCCTGAGAAAATTATTTCTCTTTGAAAAATCAATATTAATCTCAATGAGGTAGAGAATAAAGATGCCTGAAAGGTGAACATTTCCCCAAATGCTATTCTACCCCATTATTCTTGATATCAGCCCTTATTCCTTCCCTTAATATAGTCTCCCATGTCCCAGGCTTTTTGCAGTTTGCTGCAGTGCCTCAAAGAATCGAGAATAAAAGAGGAAATGACTCAAATCCAATGTGCAGAAGTCCATTTGGAGGATTCTCCTCACCCACCATGCTGTAGAAACTTGTGAAACCAGGTCAGATGGTAGACCTCAACTACATTCCCAAGAACCAGAAGGCACTCAGATAGACTCCAATGCTGAATCCAGACCGAAAAGGGACATGTCCCAAACAGAAAGTCAGGCTCCCTTGCTTTTTGTACATGCTCATCCAGCTCACAGATATGGCCTGATGGAAACAAAGGGCGATGACTTGAGCTACCTCTAGTACTGTGAAGACTAACAATGTGCCCACTTTAACTATGTCCCATTAGCATAAAGGGAACTTGACCCTACGCTTCACCGTGTCTCCCACGGTATCCTATGTCTATGTTAGATTCGTGAATTTGTGGCAAGGACCACACAGAACTCACAGAGAAGATTCACAATCAGGAGATTTCTTAAAGAAGCTACTAGATTACTGCAAGTCAGGATCAACCACCAACAAGGATACAGTATGGTTTCACAGCAACACCTCTTCTCAGCTCACAAGCAACTCTCTCTTATGCCCTCAGCCTTTCCACTATGTGGTCCTCTGGCTTTTCCCTTCCTGGGCCTGGATGCCAGCCTGTCCCTCGAGCTTACAGTCCCCTAATCTTGGTCCAGAAGAGGAGAAGCTTTCCCACAATCAGGATGCTGCGCCTCTGAGCTTCTACAATCTGTGGTGCATTTGGTCTGGGCAACCTCAGATGCTTCAGGTCTTGCATGTGCTCAAACAATGGTCCTCCAGTTTCCCTCTGAGTCCCAAATACCTTTATTTTTTAAAGATCATTTTATTAGGGTCTCTTACAACTCTTGTTACAATCCATACATCAATTGTATCAGACATATTTGTACATATATTGACATTGTTCTTTTCTAGACATTTACTTTCTATTGAGCCCTTGGGATCAGCTCCCCCCTTTTCCCCTCCCAACTCCTCCCCACACTCTCATGGCCCCTGATAGATTATAGATTATTATTGTCATATCTCACACCGACCACTGCCTCCCTTCCCCCCTGGTTTCTGCTGATTGTCCCCCCCAGAGGGGTGTGTATAGTTATGTGCCATTCATTGTGATTGGTCACCTCTTCTCAATTACTCTCTCCACCTTCCCCCTACTCTTTTGGTATCGCGTTTCCCTTTACTCATTCAGGGTTCCATGTGTCCTGAGCTTTATCTCTTGCCTATCACTATGTACATGTTCTGTTCTAGTCCAGAGTGGGAAGCAGCACTGGGGTCATGATAGTGGGGGTGAGGAAACCTCAAGGAACTAGAGGTATATTGCATGATCCATCGGTGCTCAACTGCACCCTGATTGACTCGTCCCTTCCCTGTTACCCCTGGGGGGGTGGATTTTGCACTGTATACAGATGGGCTTTGGGTCTCTGCTCCAACCCCCCTCATTCTCACCAATTTGTTTTTGTTTTTTTGTTGTTTGTTATGAATCTTCTGATACCTGCTACCCAGTCCCGATGATACCTCATGATCACACTGCACTGGCTGGTGTGCTTCTTCCATGACACACGGAGGGATGGATTGAGGAAGTTTGCCTTTAGCTGACCACACCCCTAAGAAAAGCAAACAGCAGTAGTTGAAGTCATATGCTCTAGTAGGCTAAAGACCCCAAGGGAAAGGGTGTGATTTTGTTCACACCTTCTCCTAAAGCCAGTCCTTAAGCACACCCTCTTCTGGTCCATTAGGATGTTTGAGAATGACCTTCAAAATGGATTGTAGCCACAGGCATAGAATCCAAAATTATGTCTTATAAGGAACCAGTGAAATCATTGAATATTGACAAATTCTTGTTGGTATAGTGATCCTGTGAATTTCTGCCATTTTATGTCAATGTTTCCTTTGCTTTTCACTATTTTGTCCATAGAATCCTTTAATACAGAAATTTTAGGTTTTAAATTTTTATTGATTTCCTTCAACTTTAGATATGCCAAACATACTATTTTTGTTTAATTCCGGTGTTCGCACATTTTATTATGGTACGTTATCTTCTGGGCCGCCCTTTGGAATTTTCTGTTCAGCTCCTTTACTTGATCTTTGCTTCCATTCCTTTTAGGGTCTCTGTATCCAAGAGCACATTTCAGAGTCTCTTCTAACACCCACATAGGTCTTTTTAAGAGCTTTTATGTGGTTTCTTTGTCCCCCCACCCAATATATTATATTCTTGAAGTAGTTCCACAACTTGTTTGATCTCCCATCATTAATATTCAATGTGTCAAATTTGACCTTTAGATGTCCTCGAAATTCAAGTCCTATATAATCAATGTCATTTTCCCCCCTCTATGGACTTGTTCTAATTTTCTTTAACTTCAAAGTGTGTGTGCATGTGAGCAATTGGTAAATGTTCCACAGTTAGCCCAGGCCATATTTTGTTTGATGAGATTGAGCTTCTCCATTGATTCTTCTCATAGATGCTGTCATTTAGTTCCTGGGTATTCCACTGGGGAAATGCATGTGTGTAGTTGTTATTATGTTGTTGAAAAATGGTAATTTCAATGAATAAATTTTGGGTCATAAAAATTGTATGATGTAATATTCAACTTAATTTCTATCACCAAGTCATAGTTTATAATTTAGAGTCCTTCCTTTTGGTATCTGATTATCACAATGTAATCACCAGTAATTATAAATGTTTCTTGATATATAGTTGATCAACTTCAGAATGAAAAAATTGGTAGAATTTTTCTATTTCTTAATCATTTGATTAATGGTTGGTGTAGAAATTTGAATACTAATTTTATTAACGGCCATTCCTTGATAGCACCATCAGCTTCCTTCACCACATTTGCTTATGCACCCATTTGTCCTCAGTGATCATATCATGGAGGTGTGCACCAACCCACCCAAGGGAAGGGTATTGTTTATGTCTCCACAGGGAAAGAGAGATCAGACTTCAAACCAGTGCCCCAAGGTGTGAATGCGACATTCCGGCATGGAATAGGGAACCAGTGGAGAGGTCTGTGAATTTCTAAAAGCACTGGACCCAGAAAGCTGAAAAATGTTAAGTAAATATATTCTAAATGAATGAACGTACAGGTTTAACTGGTTTATACTTTAAGGCTTCCTTAAAATTTAGTTTTACTTTTAAAAGATAAGACATGTTTTGCTTCTAAGGATAATATATACTTTAATAAATTATTTACACTTTTCTGTGTCCAACTAAGGAGCCTGATGGCACAAAAGGCACTGAGGTGGCACTGTCCAATAAGCTTTGGGATGCTAACTCTCAGACTCAGGGTTCAAATCTACCAGCCGCTCTGTTGGAGAAAGATGAGGCTATCAACTCTACTCCCATAAAGGTTTACAACTTCATATATGACAGCCTGCTCTGTAAAGATTCAGAGACTTGAGAAACTGATTGGGCCGCTCTACTCTGTTCTATAAGGCCCCATGATTTGGAATTGACTGGAAAGAAATGGGTTTATATCAATTATCCTTTGAACAAGAAGAGTTTACATTCAAATGGAGGTCACATTCATGGTCAAGAGATGGTTTACTCAGAAGGCTAGAAGTCTAGCTTCAAGTTCTGGATCCTTCAGCAAGAGAATTAACATTCTTAAATTCATTTTTTCTTAATTGACAACAGAATCCATTTATTCATTCACCCCAATATCAAATATGTACTAGAAATTGCCTATTACATGCCCTAAGCTATGCTAATGGGCCATAGTCATGCTCTTCCTTTCATGAGTTTGTCGTGAGAATCAAGTGACAAGTATAGGAAACTACCTGATAAAATTTAATGGGCTACAAATATAAGAAATATTTCTAATGCTCTGTAAGATTTTAAATTGCTTTCCAAAATAGAGAAGACAAAATGACATTCAGCACAGCTTTAATATTAATGGACTTTTATTGAATTATAATTCTTGGAAATTGCTTTATATTATAACTTTCTTTTAAATGTATTATTCATTTTATCAAAATACCAGATCCTGTACCAAAATTAAGAAATGGTTTGCTCTGTGTGTTTTTTTGTGTGTGTGTTTTGTATCTGGACAAAATATAAGTTCTACCTCTCTAACCGGCATTTCCAGATGAGAGAATCCTTAATTTGAAACTGTTGTTTATGTCTTTAAATACTTTCAGGGTTTTATGATGTTATTACTGAAATACTCTCTTATCTTCCTATTTAAAATCATTGCCTTTCTTATAGTTGCTGCATGCTTGATAATCATAATCAACCTTTCTGTAGGGCAGCAGCCATTTCTACATAAGCATATCGATGGAAAGGACATCCTTTTAAGTTAGACATAAACATATTATATATCCCATTTAATGTAATATTAAAGAAGACATCAAGAACTATTTTCCAGCCAAATACTACAGTAGCTTAAGAGGATGGTATTAAAACATTCAACCTTTCAGGGAATATATGTAATACTTAAACAATAACTAAACATTAATTGAGCAGGCACTGAATGCCGAGAATCACGTTAATATTAACAGGAAACAATGAAAGCAGAGCAAGCAGTCTTCGCTCTTTGGAAAATTTGGAGCCTGCACTGAGGTTAATCTTCCAAGTATCGATGGTGTGATGGCTGTGAATTGGCTTCATCATTCTTGGGGAAGTATGCCACTGAGTGGTATCTAAAAGATACTGGTGTTGGGATAAGTAATGATCGAGATATGGTTTTGTTTATTTCTTTCAATGTTTTACACTAAATTATTAGCTGGACCTCCTTCAAAACTGGCCATTCCTCCTTGCTCTAATGGCTGAAGGACTAACATGATATGCTCTAAGCAATGAACAAAGTCAAATGTGCTGCTTGTAAAGGAGAATTTTAAGTTCCTGCAGGTTTTGTGACCAGTTATTTTTCCCGGACTATCAGTCTGGATTTGCAAGCACAGTATGTTGAGTAGGGCCAGAGCAGACTCATGCTGATCATTTAACATGAGTGCAAAACGTGTGCTAATGTGAACCACTGATGCACGCACAAGGCCATTTGTTACAGTGCAACATCTGTCTGCAGTGGGCTAAAAAAAATAGATGTCTGGAGGGATTTTGATTACATTTCAATCCCTTGTTTTTAGTATTGGACAATCATTGATGCTTACTAGACTTTGGGTAAATTTAAAATGTAATGAATTTCAGTGAAAGCATACTAAATACAGGGAATTCAATGGAATACAATAATAATTATTAATATAGTGCTGATCCTTACCATCTGTCTTGTTGGCAGCCAGGTATTTAAATCTCTATTACATAATACATGAAGAGGTATCTACAAAGAATGTAAAGAATCTAAGCAATTGAGACAGTACTTTAGTGAGACTGGGACTATACTAGGAATCCCACTGTCTTACCCATCCCCACTCTAATGACTATTAAAAAAAAGAGCTAGGCTTTTTTAATATTAATATATTAGTTTCCACTGTTGTTCTAACAGATTATGACAAATTCAGTGGCCCCAAATAACACAAATGGATTACTCGAGGAACAATATGTCACAATATAGGTCAAAATTGGATAGAATCAAGGTCGCTGGGCCCTTGTTTCTTTCTGGGATCTGGAATCTCGAATAGTTTTCACCTTTCCAAGGTCACATCCATTATTTCATCCTGACCCCTTCGACCATCTTCAAAGCTAGCAAAGGATCTATCTGGTTTCTCTCATGTTGCATCAATTTGACCTACTCCTTAGCCTCTCTCTTCCATTTCCAATGACTCCTAGGATTACATCAGGCACACCCAGATAGTGCAGACTTAGTCACAATTGATTAGCTATCACAATTTTATCTGCAAGCATGAACCTCCTTTACCATATAAGCAATCTGTTCACAGGTTTGGGGATTCAAACTTTGGACAACTTTTTGACTCTGAGAATGAATTTGCCTACCATAATTAGTCTTAACTCAAAGAGATTCAGTGGGAAAAGAGATTCAGTGGGAAAAAAAAAAAGCTAATGAGTTGAGTTATTTAAAATGGAAATTTACTCTCTTTAATTCCTGATTCAGACATCAGTCAACCATCTGTCTTGGATGGCCCAATAATGCCCTGATTCTATTTTACTGTTAGTGATCACAGACATAAATTTAAGACTACACTTAAATCACTTTCATCAGGAGAGAAGTCATAAGCATGACATAAGACTAAGACAAATTCATGTTCTTTAATTACGTGTTACCAGGGAATCCTGATTCAAATATAAGAGAGAGCATAGTTTATGAAGTGGCCATTTATGTCTCATTTTCTCATTGTATTTCTCTTTTCATTTCTTTGGGAACCTTAAATCGCCAAGACCCTAATATTAGAGTCAGCTTAGGAGATCCAAGGACCCTGTATAAGCAGCTTTAATTTCTCGGATGGGTTCATCAGGGTGCCTACAGAGGACAGTTGGAGGTCAGTTGATTAGAAGGCTGGAGAATGAAAGCAGAAACTTGTTAACTGTGTCCTTAGTCAAATCATGAAATAAGGACCAGGACAGAAGCTTGAGAGATGATCACCTCAGATGCAAAATGGAATCGATGCGCAGTCCCGTTAGTTAGCATTAGTTAGCAGGCAGGGGTCTTATCATTAGAATCACATTGGTTACAGGCGCTGTATTTTCTTTGAATATTGTGTTAATAATGCATGATCTTGCTCCACTATTAGTGTATCCTCCTGCCTTCAAACCTGATCTACACAAGATATTGTGATGAAGTCATTTTTTCAATATAGTTCTATCTTTTTTATCTGTAACTCACACCAAAAAACTGGGTAGGATGATGCAAATAAAGTGTATAAGACTCTAACTTAGGCATTGGCCCATTTTTTCCCATTCCCATAGCTCTAAGAATAAGGCATTCCAGGAGCAGAGAAAGAATTCCTTGGACCACCAAGGAAGAAAAGCCACCAGAGGAGCACATTCAAACCCCTGCTTGAAGTGGTGCAGGCAGCAAAGGACATGGCCTCCCTAGGGCAAGGAGACTCTGATATAGAGTGGAAAAATCGTGCTGAGATCATAAAAAGATGAGGCAGAGCAGCTGTGGGCTCCCTGGCCCATGGAGATAAAGGGCAAGGGATCACGGACCAGAGAGAGACAGGTCCACTGGCTAAGGAGGGGTATAGCTGTGGAAAAATGGTTGTATCCTTATTGTTTGATGACTTGTGATAACCTGTTAATTGTGAGTTCTATGGGGCTCCTGCAGAATTTGACCCCAGCAAGAAAATGGAATTCTTTTTGACAAACAGTTGTGTCAGAACAGGCTAAAGAAAGATGGAAGGTGGAAGCATCTCTGACCTCTGTCTATGACAGTGACCCTTGGGCTGGTATGGAGATGCGGCTACTTCTTCCTTGTGTTGACAGAGGTCAGGTGTGGTCTCTATACCATTTTCTCAGATATTGATAAGACAAGATTTGGTTTGCTATTTATTAAATTTAAGTAGATTACAACTTTGACAAGAGCCCTAGTAATGGGTCAACATTGAGCAGAGAAAATTAATATATATTTTTTGAAAATTTTAATAGTCTAGATCATTTTTAGATTTACAGAAAGGTGTAAAGAATGCTACTATATATCCCTTCTTTCATCAAAACAATTTGATCCTATTATTAATATGTTTCCTTCTTATAGAATATCTGTTAAAATTATTATGTAATTAATTAAAATAAACAGTTATATTCCTGTGCATTCTTTTTGTTTATGAATGTGTGTACCTTGACTGTCGCCCACAGGAGAACTAGAAAACCTCAAACCCATGTGTGGTTTGCTAGCTTCCAGAGATAAACTGGGCACACATATACATATGCACACCGCAGCAAAGAATTAAGCCACAGTTTTGTTAAAGCATAGAGCTGCTATGAAAAAGAAATGAAATGAAGTCCCTCTCATGGGTTGAGGACTACCTGAGGACAGGCAAGATGCACTCTGCTCCCATTCTCTAATTGACCAGGGGTGTTGTCTAGGGGACACTTCTGGTTTTAATACGGCATTCTCAAATGGGAGGGTCTGTCACTCTGCACATGGTCAAGTAACTTTCGAATTCGTTACTCACTTGGTGCTTGGGTCCTGTGAGTCATTTCTGTCCATTTTATCTGGGATGCTGATCTGAGTCAAGGTGTCTAAGAATGTTTCAGGATTATCTCTAAGTACAGTCTTGAGTCAGGGCTTAGTTTCAAGGTTAAAGAGTTTGTCAAACCAGCTCTCACAGAATCCTTTGTTGATAACGTGTTTCAGGGGGTCATTTGTTCAATCCCTTAGCATTTAGGACAGAGGACACTGTTCTGTCCCTGTCACTATTATACGGTGTGTTTATTTTCTAATTTTGAAACCTGCTTAACTTTCTGCCATTTAGACCATGAAGATCTATTGTCCGAAAAAAATCATATGTGCTCCACCTACTGAGTCCTTCTCCCAACCACACTTTACAAACAAGCCCATTCATTGAGCTAATCTGGACTCACAGCATCCCGATCCCGATACTTCCAGAAATAATAGTTTTTGTTTCTATAATGTTGCTTTTACCAGAGTGCCATTACACAGGGATAATAATTTTAATATATTTTTTTCAGACTAGCTTCTTTTATTTAACAATATGAACTTGTTTCCTCAATGATGTTTTGTGCCCTGACAGCTCCTTTAGTTGCTGTACTGAATCATATTCCATTGTATGGATGTACCATAGTTTGTTTATTCATTCATATATTGAAAGACATTTTAGTTGCATAAATTTGGGGGGACAGGGGGCTTATAAATGAAGATGCTATAAACATTAATGTTCTGGTTTCATATCAACTTTCAATTGATTTGAGTAATTATCTTTGAGAACAGGTGTTAGTTTGTATGGCAAACTGGACTACTAAGTAGTATAGCAATCAACAAAGAAATAATGAAATTGTTGATGATATAATCAGCTTGCAGGAACCATGAGTGATGACATCAAATGACAAGATACATTTGGCATATCCTCTGAAAAATAATTCTTAAAAATGCTAGAAAGTGGAGATATCACTGTGAAGTTGAAGGTGTACCTAGCCTAAACAATTGTATTTAGAACTGTGTCATATTCCTACAAAAGCTTGATGATGTATAAGAAAGATAGTGAGGAATTGACATATATAAATTATTGTGTTGGCAAATAATATTGAATAAACAGTCATAGACTGCCCAAAGAATGAACATATTTGTATTGGGAGAAGTTGAATAAGAATGCTCTTTAAAAGTAAGGGTAGATAGAATTTATTTCATTTACTTTAGACAAGTTATCAAGAGAGAACAGTCTCTGGAAAAAGATGGAAAAAGAGGAGAGTCTCCAAGAATTGATTGACACAGTTGATAAAAATACAAGAATTATGAGTACAGCACAGAACAATGTTTAGTGTGACATACATAAAATAGCTATTAGCTTGAACTGACTCTTTGACATCCAATAAAAGCACTACTTACTTATATTCAACTTTGTAAGAAACATTTAATGAAATGACTATTGTTTTTGAAAATCTAATAGAAATTGTTAGATGGTTCTCATTCCATATCCAAACCAATATTTAGTATTGTCTGTTTTGTATATTTTCACTATTTGGACAAGCAAAGAGTGGTAACCCATTTTTATTTGAAATTCCTAATGGCATAGAATGTTCTCCATCTTTTGCTAAGCTGGCAGGGCATTTGTATGTTATTTGATGAGGTGTCTGTTCAGAGGTGTCATTTGCTTATTGTATCGGTTGTTTGGTTACACTTTTGGGGGTTCTGTGCTTATTTGAATATGCTTTCTTTATGAGATGATCGTCTGTAAGTTTTTTCCTAGCCTGAAGGCATTCTTTTGGTTTTCTAAATTTAGTGATTTTAAAGTCCAATTTAAGGTACTTTTTTGTTTGTTTTCAAGCGGGAGCTTGTTTAGGATTGAGCAGGGATTACAGCACCACTACACTGCTGGGAGCCACTTTGTAGTATCCAAGAGGAAAGGGTATAACTGCCCCAGTGGGATGACCAAGGTTAGGGTATTTACAGAAGCATGGTACAGACAGTGTGCTTAAGTGAAGACCTTTTATTTAGAAGTCAAGACCTTTTCCATTACACGGCCAGCGGTCCTTGATTATAGTACAACGTTTAGAATGAGTAATTCAAGTACTTTGGCAAAGGGTTCAAAGACTGTGTGACTATATACCGTAGCTTGATGCTGTCAATGAGTTTTTATGAGAACTTCAGGAAGTTCCACAGTTAAGAATAATTGAAGGAAAAATGTTTACAGCAGTAATTTTCTGGTCAAGGTACTCCTACGATAGGGAAGTAATAAGGATAAGTAGAATGCTATAGCAAAGCCATTGTGGCAGTTACATAATCTGTCAACTTGCAAAGGGGTGCAGGCTAGCCTGTCAATCAGGCCATAGCCATTGAGGCTTCTGTGTGGCCATAGCCTTCCCCCGAGGATTCTAGGAACTCTCATGTTCTTCCTGGGAGGTGGGACACACACAATTGTTGCAAGATGTTCCTGATGATAAGCCAGATAGAGCTACACTAATGGAGCCAGATCCCTGGAGTTGGAGGAGCCACCTGGAGACCCCTGCCAGTGCTGAGATGCTTCCGCCGCCACTGGATCCACAAGATTTTCCACATACTGGCCTGTGATCTTCCTGCATTCGGTGTCATTAGATGTGCTTGTGAATCTGAAAAGGAATTTATGGACTGGTATCAGCCATATGGACTAATGTGAGACTTATGGACTTGATCTGGACTGGACTGGATGTTTTCTTAATATACAATTTCTCTTTGACATAAAGCTCTCTTTTACAGACATATGAGTCTCCTGGATTTGTTCTCTAGGCAACCCAGATTAACACCGTCATGTGATTGCTATGTGAGTGCTCTTGATTATCATTATAAACAAGAAAATATGGTGGCATAACACACCTGTATGGAGTCAATTAATCATTGAATAAAGAAAGTATCGCAACATCTCTCAGGGCACAAGATCCAGTGACCATCAGGACTCAATTATTTGAGTTTCCTATTACATATAATGTAAGTTATTACAGATATATAGAATATTAACAGATATATTAGAGTGAAATAAACCTGTAAGACCTGCAACTCAAATATATCTTCTAACTTCTTCCAAATTTTTCTATAAAAGAGGGCCTACAAGTTATAGAGGAATATTCTTTTTTGATCCTAGTAAAGAAATATTAACTCTGATGAGGAAATCATGTTCTAACATAGCAGCAGTAATTTTTGCATGTGAGTATGAAAATATCAATTTGCCAACATACTTTATAAAAACTTTGGCTGAGAGATTAGGACAAGTTCAATTCACTATGATAAAATCAGGAATAACAATGTGGGGCAATGGAATAATTCCCCCAAGGCCATTCTGGGTCAAATTTTGATCTAAAATATATTGATTCTGCTTCTCCAAATCAGCAGGTAAAGATGGGTGCTACTTTATTAAACTGTGTGATTGATCCTGATGACCAAAGGGAAAGTTGCTGGAAGTTACGTGATGAAGGGAATGAAGCTTGTTCATTGAATCCAGAAGATCTTTCAGCTCACCTGTTGGTACTACAATGTCCTAGGACTGAAGTAAATTATGAACCACAGAAACACAAATCTGACATGACTACTGTGTTAGACAGGGTTCTCTAATGAAACAAGACCAGAACGCTAATAATTATATATCTATCTATATATAGATATAGAAAGATATATCATAAGAAATAAACAGTTAATCAAACTATAAAGCAGTACAAATGGCTCAGTACCACTCACTCCCATGAGACTGTTGTTAGACACTGGCAGTCCTTCAAGTCTTGAGGACAGCTGGGTAGTCTTCTGCAGAGCAATTCAGGCTATCAGGGCATAGGCAGCAAACAGCAAGGCAGGTCACCAACAGTTAGCCAGATGACAGGGTCTGACAGTCCCCAGTTCAGGAGATGTAAATTCCAATAGTGTGGCAAAGCAGTTCTTGAAGGAACCTCAAATTACAGCAACACAGTCCACGGGTTAGGTGTCCCACAGGTAGTGTAGCTTGCAAATTGAGCCATAGAACAAGCAAGGCAGCTGCACACTGGTCCGATTATTAAAGAGCAAGAGACAAGAGAGGCGAGCCTCGCCAGACCATTTATCTCTCCGCCCTTCCATTAATCCCACGTGTGTTCATTGGCCATGTTGGCACAATAAACATTAACTATCTCAACTACTAATGGCCCAGATTATTCAGGAGCAAATGTCTGGGTCACCTCTGCAGGCAAAGAACCACAGCCTGCTGAGGGAAAACTGACTAAGATATTGGTGGTAGAGAAATGTGGTTCTAAATACCAACTACAGCCTCATGTCCAGTTGCAGAAACAAGGAATGGGATTACTGTGAATACATACTCTTTGCATGTATGTATCACTAATTTTACTTTTATCCACTTACAAAATATACGATGTAAATGGCATTAGTGTGTTTGCACTTGTATACATTTTAGTAGTATCATGTTAGATGTTAAGTATAGCATTATTAAATTCTTTTATCTTGGAAATACCATGGTTTATGGAGATACATACAGATCTCCAGCTACAGAGATATACTGTGATAGTCAGCTTGGTATCAGCGTGCAGTGGTGATTGCAGAGTGAGGGAAGGGCTTTCTTTCTGAGGTCCCTAATCTGCCAAACACAACATCCCAACCTGGTGATGCCTTCTTGGGGTGTGGACCATTTGATCTACTATCAGTGAAAGCCAGAAGGGCGTGTCTTCTCTTGTTGGTGTGGATTTATTGCAGCCACCCCAGTTTATAGCTGCCCCAGTATACTGCCATTCACAGGCATGACGGTTTGCTGGCCAAAGCTTCCCTAGTTCTCAGATGATCTGCTGCCAGCAGCTACCATATTTCCACCTACATTTGCCTTGTTTTTTAGATTTTACATCTAACATATGACCCACAGAAGTGAAACGGAATGCTTAGGCTCTCTGGGGCTATGAGCCACACTCAGGTTATACATTTATTTCTTCATATAAACATATCCCTTCACACACACACAGTTTTAATACCAAGAAATTGGAGAGAGAAATTTGTCCAACTGACTAGAAGAGATCTGAAATTGTACTAATTCCAACGAAAGATGAATCAACAGAATGCACCAATAATGCAACGCAATCATTAATACCACAAGCAGCAACACTTTTGACGATGCTCATCCAACAGCAGTTGCAACAGTACATTGTCAGTCTGCTGCTAGAAACCCAGGCTGGATTCACAAGAAGACTTGGAGCAAGGGATACCATTAGTGATGTCAGGTAGATTTGGGGTCAAAGCAGAGAATACCAGAAAGATGTTTACTTGAGCTTTATTGACAAAGGCATGTGACTATGTAAACCATAACAAAATATGGATAACCTTGAAAAGCATGGGAATTCCAGAACATCTCATTGTGTTCATTGTAAGTTGGACAGGGATCAAGAGTCAGTTGTGTGAACAGAACAAAAGAATACTGCGTGATTTTAAATCAGGAAAGGATGCATCAAGGTTGTATCTTCTCACGATACCTAGCCAATCTATATGCTGTACAAATCAATAAAGAACTGGTGTAATTTGAAGATGGACATAGAATCGGGATTGAGGAAGGTTTATTAACAATCTTCCATAAGCAGAGGAAACAACCTCGTAGCCAAAAGTGAGGAAGATTTGAAGTACTGACTGAGGAAGATGAAAAATTGCCACCTTCTGTATGTATGGATTACAATTCAATATGAAGGGAATAATTTTTTTCACAATTGGACTGATAGGTAAAAACATGATAAATGGTTGAAGTTGTCCCGGATTTTGTCTTGATTGAATTCACAATCGCTGCTCAGGAAATAGCGGTCTAGCGATAAAAAAAAAACAAAGACCTCTTTAGAGGGTTGAAAATTAAGGATGCTGCTTTGAAGACCACAATGAGCCTGACCGAAGGCATGACATTTTCAAGTCTGAAGATCAGATGTATTCGAATTATAGTGCTGGCAAAGAATATTGAAAATACCATGGATGTCCAAAAGAACAACTAAAACCAGTCCCCATCTGCCACAAATCAGCACCTTTTTGTCCCGCCCTGTTAAGAAATCTTTTCAGAATCTCTAAATAGGAAGCTTGATTGACAGACTGACCTGGTGGAACAAACTTCAAATGCACTATGAGTCAACATTTTCATTTGGGAAGTTAACGAACATCCACAACGAGGTTTGTCATCAATCGACATTTTACCTTTTTGGAGATGAGAAACCCATGTGTACACTTGAGTTTTCCCCATAGCACTGTCCTTATAAGCTGTGTTCAACATCAATAGTTTCTGCAGCATTTTCCCAAACAGAAAAAAAATTTCACAGCTGCACGCTGGTCTCTTAAATTGGCCATCACAAGAAAATGAGGTTCAGAAGGAAACCATTTTTATGAAAAAATTTGCAGTCAACAGAGAGAATCTTCCCAGGAGATGCTACTGAGTGTAGCGAGTTGCTGATGTTCGCCCAGTGGGAAAAAATGTTGTTACAGTTACATAACCTCCTGTAAACTTGAGCAAAGAGGTGAAGTCTATCAGGTCATAGCCAAATGATGTCTCTGTGTGGTCATGGCCTTCTCCTGAGGATTCTGGGAACTCCTATCTTCCTCCGTGGAGGTGGGACACGCACACTCTCTGCTTTCCCTTTCCTACTGTTGAGGCACTCAGAGAGCTGGAGGAGACACATGGAAACCTGAACCAGCATTGAGAGGCTTCTACCACCACTGGATCACAAAACTTCCCACCCACTGACCTGTGATTTTACAGCATAGGCATTATTGCATGTGCTACATGACTCTAAAGGGGAATTTATGGACTAGTATCAGACCTATGGGCTAATATTGGAAGTATGGACTTGATATGGACTGGGCTGGGATGTTTCTCAATATACAATTGCTCTTTTCATATAAAGTTTGTTTTTATACATATATGAATGTTCCTGCATTTGTTTCTCTAGTCAACCCGGCCTAACACAAAAGAGTATTACAAAAACTCTGCCTAGTGGAGCCTTTTCTGTTGTGTCTGTTTGTTTGGGGGGTGCCCCGTCATGTATCCTTATTTTCCCTTGAAAATTCAGTCTAATATACATTGCATTAAACAAATCTATTATAAAGAATATCTTTAATATGAGACACCTAGTTTGTGTTTATACACACAGGTAAAGCAAATAGTGTAAAACTCTCTAAGAATAAGTTCTGATTCAGTCTTTCTGGTACCAAAATTGGGAACTCCACCAAATTATATAGGGACATATTTTGGTATTCTGAAAAGTACAAGACAATAATTCAGTTGAAGGTGAAACCCCCTTTAAGGAAGCCCCTATTCTCAACTTCAGTGGATATCAGATGAGATACTCTGTGACTATTCTCACTGCTCTTTGTCCAGGGATCACAGCTTTCTTCTGCCTCAGGATTCAGATGGCCGTAGGGAGAAGAGTTAATGCAGAGAGCAATTCTGCTCATTTCCAATGTTGATGAATTCAGTGGTGGGAATGTTGCCTGAAATTAGTCATTTGAGACCATTCCCTGAGAAGGTTGGATTTAGAGCAAAATTAAGAATTTTACAATAATTGGCCAATTATTGACATTTTAAGTGTTAGTCATGAATGTTATTTAATGCTGGACAAGGAAATGTGTATCTTTAAATTAAAGAACAATGTTTAAGAAGGAGAAACTCCCCAAAGCATGCAGTTATGCCATATGCCTTTTGCAGCGGCTATGAAACTCATTAAACCTCGATTATTGGATGTCACCACTGTTTTTCTTCTGTAGAATATCTGTTGCAGAACTAAAAATACACGTATCATTAAAGCGTTCTCAGGTGATTCTTATATTGCTGGTCCATAAATCACACTGGCTAAAGGCACTGGTTTAATGTAAAGGGAAAAAGAATATGTGGTTTGTTGAGAATGGTACATTCTTGGCATAGGTGCACATGTAAAATAATTTCTTGGTATCAGGATAAATTGGATTTTATAATAACAAGCCACACTAATATATTCTTCTCTGCATTTGGTATTTCAAATTATTTAGGGATAGAGATTAGGAGATCTTAAGGTTAAAGGTTTGTGTGATTCTGAAGAGTGGGAAAGATTTATTTGTTGTGAGGTTGATATGTGATAATTTTTCCATGATGGGAGGTGGATTTGTTTACATACAGCTATCATTTATTAAACCTGACAGATAGCTGCCAAATCAGTATTTGGCTGGTTAAAGCTGATATAGAATGAAATGTTAATATGCTGAATGTGGCAAAAAGGACATGTTCACAAAGGTTTCCTAAAGCTGTGTATTTGACAGTTATGGATAAGCTCAATTGACAACTGCTAATAATAAATCTCATATGCCTGGGAGTACTTCAGGCCTGAGATAAACATAGCATATATAAAACATTTTATATCCTTGCAAAATGGTTGTAATGCAGTACATGTTTAAGAGAAATATCAGTCTCCATGCAAAACTTTAACCTCAGGGAAATATGGACCTTGGTACAATGTACACCAATCATAGCTCCTTTCATCATGCTAAATTATTCTGCATGATAGGCTTTGAGTAATCCCACTTGGATTGGCTAAAATAATTTCACAGTTTCCTACCCCATCCCCTCAAAGGGGGGGAAAAGATTTCATGATCATTTAAATGAATTCAAATTCAGAAGAGTCTTCAATTTCTATAGAAAAACAAAAACACAACATTTGAATTTCATTTGAAGGCTTTTCTTTCAAAAAGTATTTATAAAGATGGCTTTCAGTAATAACATGTTATATGCCACATAGACTATTCTCAAACTGAAAGAAGAAAATTTAAGCCTCAAGGTTCTACATTTTAGGATTCAATGGAGAAAATATTGATTAACATAGAAAACATCATAAAAGACTGAAATAATACAGAGTCGTGTACCCAAAATATTTGGAGAATGTTCAATCATTTAAAGAGGTAGTACATAGTCAATAAGAGACTTGAAGGGAGAAGTTCAAGCGTACCTGAAATTGCTCGGGATAAAAAGACTACAGGAATGGATGGAACACCAATTGAAAGGTTTTAAAAAGCTGATGCTGCACTGAAAGCACTCATGATTTTATGTCAAGAAATCCTGTACAAACAACCAGGAGAGACCCACGTCTGTGCCACTCCAAAGAAAGGTGACCCAACAGAATCCAAAAGTATGTACTGATGTCATTATCACAGGCAAGTTAAAAATTTTGAAGATACCTGAAACACATTTGCAGTAGTGTATGGGTAGGGAGCTACCACAAATCCAAGTCAGATTTCGAACAAGATCCATAGTTTGTTAAAATCTACATAGTTGAAACAAAGTATATCATCGCTGTATTGAGATGGATCTTAGCCGAAAGGACAAAATTATGAAAGTGTTCGCTTGTGTGTTATAAACTCTGAAAAAGCACCTCACTGTGTGGATAACACACTATGGATAACTTCATGAAGAATGGAAATTTCAGAGCAGTTAATTATGCTCATTTTGTACTTTTACATAGATCATGAAGCAGCAGTTTAAACAGAACAAGGGAATACTGTAGGATTGAAAACCAAGAATGGTTTTCCTCAGTGTTACATATTTAACCATCCCTATTCAATCTATATGTGAAGAAACAGTCAAAACTGAAGGTTGCGATCCTTGATCGTCACCAAGTGCTTCAGCAAGCAAGCGTGTGTCACCTCCTTATGTAAGGTTGTTAGGAAGCCTCTCTCCAGTCCTGATGCCACATTCTTCTTCATATAACCCAGTTTCTCTGATGATTTGCTCACATACAGATTGTATAGGAGGGAACTAGACAACAGTTGTTGATTTTAAATCATGCAGTATACCCATGTTTTGTTCCAATGACTACCTCTTGATCTATGTGCAGGTTCTCCACGAGCAGAATAAAGTGTTTCAGGATTTATATAAGCGGTACTCAGCACGTGGGTCGCGATCCCTTTGGGGGGTCAAATGACCCTTTCACAGGGGTCGCTTAAGACCATCAGAAATCACATATATCCATCTCCAGGAGGATCTACCCACACGCAGATACGCCCACAGTTGAGTACACGGCATGAAGACTATAACCTATGCTCCACCATGCTTTAAGACAAAATTTCATTTATTTGTCATCAGAAAATAAATATTTCACAATATATAATTACATATTGTTTTGTGATTAATTACTATGCTTTAATTATTTTCAAATTATTTTGTTTTGTTTTAATTATGTTCAATTTGTAACAATGAAAATACATCTTGCATATTTACAGTATGATTCATAACAATAGCAAAATGACAGTTATGAAATAGCAAGAAAAATAATTTTATGGTTAGGGGTCACCACAACATGAGGAACTGTATTAAAGGGTCACGGCATTAGGAAGATTGCGAATCACTGATTTACATTCTTTTACATTTTATCAACTTTGTTAAAATCTACATCGTTGAATGCCTTTGCGTAGTAAATTACAACAAAGTCAACATAGGTCTGGTATTCTCTGCTTTCATCCAAGAACCCACCATGGATATCCCTTCTTCTTCATTCTTTCTGTTTTCAGCCTGAACCTTTGGCAGCTCCATCTACAGGCTGCTGCCATTCCTGCTGTCTCATCTTTCACCAGAGGAGTGGCTGATGGTTTCAAAATGCTTACCTTTGTGTCATCCAGTCAGTGTGAAACCCACTTCACCACCAGTACTTCTATTACTATTATAGTAATTAGAATGGAATATGGACATTGTTTTGCATTTGAAATTAAAAATAAATAATTTTATTGGGAGCTCATACAGCTCTCATCACAATCCATCCATCCATCCATTGCATTGTGCACATTTGTACATATGTTGTCATCATCATTTTCAAAACTATTTCTTTCTACTTGAGCCCTTGGTATCAGCTCCTCATTTTTCTACTCCCTCCCCCATTTCCCCTCCCTCATGTACCCTTTATAATTTACACATTATTATAATTTTTTCATGTCTTACACTGACCAATGTCTCCCTTCATCCATTTTTCTGTTGTCTGGCCTCCTGGAAGGGGGTTATATGTAGATTATTGTAATCAGTTCCCCCTTTTGCCCTAACCTTACCCTTACCCTCCTGGTATTGCTACTCTCATTATTGGTCCTGAGGTGTGCATCTGTCCTGGATTCCCTGTGTTTCCAGCTCTTATCTATACCAGTGTACATGCTCTGGTCTCGCTTGATTTGTAATGTAGAATTGGGATCATGATAATGGGAGGGAGGAAGCATTAAAGAACTAGAGGAAAGTTGTAGGTTTCATCAGTGCTATACTGCACCCTTACTGGCTTGTCTCTTCCTTGTATCCCTTCTGTTGGGGGATGTCCAATTATCTATAGATGGGCTTTGGGCCACAACTCTGCACTCCCCTCAGTCACATTGATATGATTTTTTGGTTCTGGGTCTTTGATTCCTAATACCTGATCCCACTGACACCTCATGTTCACTCAGGCTGGTACGCTTCTTCCATGTGGATTTTGTTGCTTCTCACCTAGATGGCCACTTGTTTATCTTCAGGCCTTTAAGACCCCAGATGCTACATCTTTTGATACCCAGGCACCATCAGCTTTCTTCACCACATTTATTTTGATGGATTTTGACAGGTCCTTCTTGCTATTTAACAGAGAGACATGCATCTTCTGTGTCAATACCCTGTTGGACTGGGGCCTATTTATATGTTCTTTGTTCTTGTTATTGTTTATCTGTTCAAGATAGGCAGGACAAGTGATCGTACAGAGACAGAGATTGGAGGTGGTTCCTGGTGGACACAGGAAGAATGAAACAAGGGGCGGTGAGCTGTGAGTCAATAAGGATGGGGACAGGGGAAGAGTAAAGGTTCCGAAATTAATGGTTAAGAGGGTGCAGCATTTCTGGTCGTGTTTGAGGAATTGAATTGCATCTGAGTGTTATTACTGAGAGGTGAACGGTGGGTAAACATGAGAGTGGAGCAGGAGGAAAGAACATAGAAAAAGAGGAAGGATGAAAATATATATCTAGGTATATATAGATATAGATATAGATATGTAAATATATAAATAAACAGGTGTATTTGTTTATAGATGTATGTTATATATATATATATATATATATATATATATATATATATATATATATATATATATATATATAAAACAAGGAAGCAGATGGCAGATGGACGTTAGATCTCTACTTAAATTTTACCTCAGTACAAGAATGGTTTGTTTCGGCCCCAAGACCTCTAATCATTCGCTTTACAAGATAAAACTGCGTGAGGTTTCCTGCGAGAGTGCCAGCTATCCTGAGGGAAACTTCAGAGGGAACCAGCTATTAGATGGTTCGATTACTCTTTTGCCCCTATACCTAGGTCGGACGACCGATTTGCACGTCAGGACCGCTAAGGACCTCCACCAGAGTTTCCTCTGGCTTCGCCCTGCCCAGGCATAGTTCATCATCTTTCGGGTCATCTTGCTCAGAAGCAGCAAATCCCACATGGAAGAAGCACACCAGCCTGTGCGATTACGAGGTGCCAAAGGGATCATGGATAAGGCATCATAAAAAAAAATCTTACCATAGTGTATGAAGGGGGAAGTGCATAGTGGAGACCCAAAGCCCATTTGTCAGCCACTGGAGACCCCCTCACAGAGGGGTCTAGGGGAGGAGATGAGTCAGTCAGGGTGCGATGTAGCACCGATGAAGAATACAGCTTTTCCCCAGATCCTGGATGCTCCCTCCCCGCCAACTACCATGATCTGAATTCTACCTTGCAAGTCTGGGTAGAGCAGAGGTTGCACACTGGTACATATAGGAGCTGGAGTCCCAGGGAATCCAGGGTGGATGATACCTTCAGAACCAGGGGGTGAGGGGCGATACTGGGAGAGTAGAGGTTGAGGGGTTTGGAAAGGGGGAACGGATTACAAGGATCTACATGTGACCTCCTCCCTGGGGAATGGACAACAGAAAACGGGGTGAAGGGAGACGCCGGATAGGGCAAGATATGACAAAATAATAATCTATAAATTATCAAGGGCTTATGTGGGAGGGGGTAGCGGGGAGGGAGGGGAATAAAAGCAGACCTGATGCAAAGGGCTTATGTGGAGAGCAAATGCTTTGACAATGATTAGGACAAGGAATGTACAGATGTGCTTTATACATTTGATGTATGTATATGTATGGATTGTGATGAGTTATATGAGTCCCTAATAATTTTTTTAAAGCTAAAAAATTAAAATACTGCTAAAATAGTATTGTAATATATTGTATTTAAATTTCAACATAAGTACAATTTACAAATATAATACATTGAAATTATGTATATTATTATTTATTCTTTGGCATATTTCTCATTTGAGTTAATTTTTTAGTAGATTGCTGTCATTGTTTACAAGGTCATGAATTTTTTCACAAGAATTTGTTAAATTATATTTCACACATAAAATGGCTTTCAAAGTCTCAACACTTAATTGTGATTTTTCTGATGTCCATACTTTATTTACCGTAGAAAAAAACGGGTTCAGTCACAGCATTAGTTCCAGGTAAGGACAGTAAGTATGCTACAATTTTTAGTGTATTATTGTATAAAAGATAGTTTGTTTCAAAATGATGAAATATTTCTAACCGTTTGTTCTCTATTGTGATTTTTGCTAATGTCCAAGATTTAACCTTTTCCTTATCAGTATATTTTAATAATGATACCTCATTAAAAGATAATTTTTGGAAATATTACTATATGAGAAATTTTGAGTAATATGATTGAATGATTTTTGCACATCATTCCAATTAAGTTCTTGTTTTAATGTAACCCAATGAAAATGTTCAATATCATTGTAATGTACCATCCACTCTTCTAAATAATCTATGCAGTTACTATTAAATAGAAAGAATGGTTTGTTCTAACAATGTGGCACTATATGATACTCCTCTTCTTGACACAATCGCTGAAAACCAAATGGGTACATAAGCAAATGTGATGAAGAAAGCAGCTGGTGCCTGGGGATTAAAAGAAATAGCATCTGGGGTCTTAAAGGCTTGTAGTTAAACAAGGGGCCACCTAGCAGGGAAGCAATAAGGCCTACATGGAAGAAGCACACCAGCCTGTGTAATCATGAGGTGCTGACCAGAATAGGTATCAAAAATTCAAAAACAAGCAACCAAGTTGATGTGAAGGAGTGTGGATATAGTGGAAAGCCAAAACCACCTGTAAGATAATCAGACAGTCCCTCTCCGAAGGGCCAAAGAGAAGGGATGATAAATCCAGGGTGCAATATAGCACTGATGAATCACATCACTATTTCTAGTTCTTTAATATGCCTCCCCTTACTGTTATGATTTTCATCTGTTTTATCTCATTAATCAAGAAAGACTTGTGTATGTTCATTTGTATGATTAAGATCATTTGAAACATGAAAGCCAAGATACCTGCGCTTCAGAAACAGTGAAAGGAATGATGATGGCTCCCCGAGGGTCCTGGAGAGGGGGCGGGGCGGGGGCGGGGGCGGGGGCGGGGCGGGGCGGGGGCGGGGGCGGGGGCGGGAGCTGATCGCATTAATTACTGTCTAACCCCACGTTAGGGGAGCGAATAACAGAAATGGATGTGAATTGACTTATTGGATGGTGAAAGATACAGCTAAATAAATAGGTAAAGGCTTATTGGGTAGGTGGGAGGAGGGAGGGGACAAGGGGAGCTGATATCAAGTAGTTTAAAAAGAAAAAAAATGATTTTAAACAGATTGTGGTAGCAATTGTACACTACTGTTTGATATGATTAAACTCTGGAATTTATAATATCTGTAAGAGAACCCAATAAAATTATTTAAAATAATACAAATTTCTCCCCAAACATCAAAGAAACTGGATTAGGATCATTTTAGAGCCTGTAGTTCTAAGAATGATGCTATTGCTGCTGTTAACTATCAAGTTGTCTCTAGTTCATGGCACCTAAACTACCATAGGAGCATAATGTGACTCATCCTGTGACATCTTTATGATTGTTCATGATTCTGAGGCCAATACTAGTGCTAATATGACAATGTATCTTATTGACAGTTTGCCTAATTTTTACAGACTCCTTGTTTACCAAATAATGTTTTTTCCTAGTGACTTTCTTTCCTGATTGATCCAAATTAAGAGTGCTCAATCTCACCATCTCCACTTCTAAGAAATATCCTGGTTGTATTTTTTCTAATATTGTCTGTTCCTTTTATTGACAGGTCACAGTATAATCTATTTTTAGTGTTTTTTATTAATAAATCATTTTATTGGGGCTCATACAACTCTTATCACATATTCTATCTTTTTAGCCAACACTATGGTTCAAACAAATCAATATTTGTTTGTTTCCATCTTCCTTTTTAATTATTCAAGTTTTGCATTGTTGTGATGTGTGCCTATGAAAATACCATGTCTTCAAACAAAAGGAACTCAATCATTTTTGCTTATTATATGTTAAAGAGGCCATTTTCAGAAATTTAGTAAAGGGCAATTGAATAAAAGGCCTCATCCACCTTACCTCCCTAGGCATACAGGGGAAGAAAATTCAACTCCTCACTAGCATAAGGTCTTTTGCAAAGAGTCAGATATCAGACATGCCTCCACCCTCCATCCTTCTTTACCTATTCTGACACCCACCATTCCTCCCATAATATTATATTTTTCTACTGGGTTAGATAATTTGTTGCAACAGGCCACAGAAATCACAGACAATACTCATGATTACGGGGGCTTATTTGGGAAGGTAAAGGTTTCCACAAAGCAGGATCATAAAACCTTAAGAATACAGTCAAAGACCCAGAGCAGAACTTTTTCTCAGCCAACATCCAAGTTCCTCTCTAGTCCTCAGCCTAAGAACCAGAGGGTCGCCTGGCCTCTGCCCCCAAGGGCTAGGAAAGCCAGCCTAAAGTTCTGTCTCTCAGTCTCAGCCTCAACACAGTCCCATGGCATCTGTGCCATGGCCGGTGACTCCTCTCGTCTCAGCCTCTGTTTTCAGTAGGAGATTTTGAATCTGCTCCACGGGTGGCTCATCTTCCTCAATTGTCCTGGGATTTTGATCTGTTTCTGCTTCTGAGTTCATCCATTCTTACAGGGAAGAGAATGGCAACTGAACCCTCAATTACCTCTATTAGTGTTTTAGAGACCCTCTTTGCATGGTCCCTTTGCGGAGAATTACAGGGACATGGATGAGAGAGCCATATGAAAAATTTCACTTCGCCATAGTAATCTATCATTTTATGTATTGACCACTGCTTGCATGAGTGAAGATTTTTGAATCAAGTGTATTAACATCTTGAAAACTATGAGTTTTCTCCATTTATTATGATGTTGTTTATCAGACCTGTTGTGAGGATTTTTATTTTCTTCATATTTAGGTGTAAATCGATATCGAAGGCATTACTGTTGATATTCATCACTAAGTGCTCCAAGTCATCTTCATTTTCGTCAAACAAGATTTTATTAAGTGCATATTTCAAGTTTTTAATGGCTTTTTCTTTAATCTGATATCATTTCTTCCTTACATAGTCAAGCTTCTGAGATTATTCAGTGTGCAGATAGAATAAGTCAGATACGACCACTGTGCACACAATTTCTAATACTACACCATGATGTGTTCTCTTGTCTGTTTCAGCAACTGATTCTTAATCTATGCAAAGGCTCCCCATGACAACAATGAAGAGTTCTTACTCATTATTCACGATCATAAAATAATAGCATGAATTTAATGTATTTTGAATTTAATTAGATTCTATGCCGATTTTTACTCACTTCTGCTGTATGAATTCTGACACATAGTGACACTGTAGGTCAAGGTAGAACTACCGTAGGGGTTTCTGAGATGGTTAACTCTATAGGAGTAGACAGCCTCATTTTACTCCCATAGAGTAATGGATTTGAACTACTGACCTTGTGGTTAGCAGCCTCATTTTGGGGCAAGTAAAGGGGCAGTGAAAAAGAGAATAGCTTTCAACAGGATGAATTGACAATGTGGCTGCACCAATGGGCGCAAACTTAAGAACAATTGTCAGGATGGCACAAGGCCAAGCAATATGCCCCTTTGTTGTCAGAGTTGGAGCAACAAGTAACAACCTCACACGATTCCCTACTTACTCAGTCTGTCAGTCTCATCAAACTACACTCCTCTATTCAATCCCAGTTCTTGACTTTTTGACCCTCTTGCTTTAACTTTCCTGTTTTTGCATATATCATAAAACTCCTGTATACACATTTTTGAAGTGCCTCGGTGGTATAGTAGGTTACACAGGGGGCTGCAAGCCACAAGGTCAGCATTTCAAATCAACCAGCTGTTCCATGGAAGAAAGATGAGGCTTTCTGTTCACTGAATATTTACAGGCTTGGAAACCCACCGGAACAGTTCTACTCTGTCCTGTAGAGGGACTATGAGTCAGACTTAAAATGAATTTGTTTTTGTCTATAAAAATTGTATTTGCCATTTGAGATTTATTTATAGCTACTAATAGTCCATTATAGCTACTAATCCTTCCACACATTCTAATCCATACACCAGCTGTTCGAATAGTCTCACCTCTTTAATGTGATGGGAGGCACACACATTATTTTATTTCCTGAAAAATATAACAGGAATTACTTTTTAAAAATCATGTATTACCTATTTAGGCATACAATGGTAATCTTTAAATAAATATTTTTTTTAATTTCAGACAAATTAGCTTCAACCTATATTTAGTTAACTTTCCTCTATAACAGTGGTTCTCAACCTTCCTAATGCTGCGACCCTTTAATACAGATCCTCACGTTGTGGTGACCCCTCCCCAGCATAACATGATTTTCGTTGCTACTTCATCACTGTCATTTTGCTACTGCTATGAATTGGGTGACGCCTGTGAAAGGGCCGTGTGACCCCCAAAGGTTCACAATCCACAGGTTGAGAACCATTGCTCTATAAAGATATGGTAGGCTTTATGAAAACATGATGTTAAAGAGTATTAGAAGTAATTTATGTATTAATTTGTCCATTCTGAAACTGCTTTTAGTTCAAAATACTTGCATGTGTAAGAGGATGACAGTACAGTATGAAGTAAAACTTATATTTTCAAAGTTAATTTGATTAATAATGATGCTTGAATTTTTAATTGAGGTCACAATTCACAAAGGAAGAAGGGTAAATTTCAAGTTCTACCATGAAATCATTTCATTCATTTATAAAGTCTAGCACACATTTGAATTAGGGATGAATATTACTTTTTTCTCTTTGAGCCAAGTTCAAATATAAAGTAATTCTTAATTTTAGTTAATAATTTATGCATAGACATATCCAAGAATTGAAAAAGATTAATTCCAGGTTAATTAATGAAATTAGATACCTAATATTAAACTTCACCAAGTCAGATTTTAAATCAGGGGATGTATTTTGGTTTAAATGTTAAGGTTTTTGGTTTATGGAAAGAAATGCACTAGACCTCTTTGAACCATGATAGAAAACCAGAGGTTGATTATTTAGTTCTCCTAGACTTTGGTATCATAGACAGTGGTATCCCTGAGGCCTAAGATGCAAATCTACTTACTAACACCTATGGTAGCAGTATAACTGCTATAATGTTAGTTATCATATAAGGAAAACAGTGCATATTTTTTTTACAAATAGCCTATGCCATGTGGTCCACTTGATGAAATTCTGAATGTCCAAAAGATAGTAAAATATTATTTGATTCTAAAATGTAGGTTAATAAATCATAATACTTATGTAGTTATGCATACATTTAAGAGAGGGTTTTCAAAAACTCCATAGAAACTATATATTATTTTAAAAATCTGGTCATAGCTTTTTTTAATTGCCAAAACATACTCCTAGTGATTTAGCAAAACTTGTCTGAACAAAATATAGTTTGAGGCTCCAAGAAATATAAATATATGTCCAAAAAGATTACAATCAGAGAAATATGAATTCTGCTCAAAAAGAGGCAGAAACAAACACCAAAGCTATCATCAGGCCTGGACAGTATAACAGCGAAGACATTGATGCTTTGTGAACTGTTATGGGAGCAATGCCCAAAGAAATCAGCAGTTAATAAATGGATAACTGATATTAACATGGTATAAGACAATGTTTATTGGCCATCTACGTCAATTTTCAAGGAATTCTATTAATCCTATTAGCATCTTAATTGAAGAGAACTAATGATTAACAGCAGAAACAATAGCCAACACCATAGGCATCTAAATTGGTTCAGCATGGATGCAAAATTATTGAGTCCAGATCAGCTGCATACACGTGGAGAATTTTTAACAGAATCTTTAAATACGTGGGATCAAGATCTGATGTAATTCTGGGAAGAAGTGTAATGGGAGATTGGACATTGCTTCCAGATTATGATTCTGAAGACGGAGCACATGCAGAGCAATGTGACAAAGGTGAAGAGTTGGCCTGGAGCAAAGGTCATAGCAATATGATGGGGCATGATCAAGGCAATTTGCTGGTTGATTTTCTGGAGGCAAAGGACAGAAGCATCTATTTATTAGGTTTTGAGAAAGTTATAGCTATAGCAAAAAATATTGGAAAATATCATCAGTCTCTAGCTATGACAACACTGTTCCTGATCATTTCTGTCATTTGATGGGAAATATTAGACATCCACCTTCAGTCCTGATTTGGCTCTTCCAATTGCTTTGATTTTCCTTCCTATGTTTAGTATGATTTTAAAAACATCAATTTTGTCATTTAATGATTTAAAAAGTAGTACTTTGAATGGTTAAATTCCCAAGAATTTAGTGCCTTCAGGATAGACTAAATAGCTGGTATCATCATGAAAGTGTCTTAAATCTGATGCTGCTTAAATTAAGAGGAACAAAGCTTATATTTAATTTTCAATTCTGTTTTTCCATAGAACATCTTGAAGTCCATGCTTACATTGGTGCATATATGCACACTAGGACAAATTGTATAGAATGACATAAACATAAAGCAATAGTTTTCATGTAACAGAATTAATGTGGAATAAATGTTGCAAAGACAGATATTTATTCAATGAATATTTTAATAAAAGTCTGGATATACATGACATACATTGTATCACTGAAAATACATAAGAGTAATTGGATATCCTGTGAGCTATTCTTATAATGATTACAAAGAAAGAATATGTTCTAATATTAGATTATTTAGTCCCAGGTGAAGTCAGACTCTACCTTTACTACTCAATAGTGTGGGTGGCATGGGATTTCGGAAAAGAGCTCCAAATAACCAAATCTGGAAGATTCAGGACTAGTTCTGGCTAATTTCATCCTCAAGAAAAAAGCAGTAGTTTGGGGAACATATACTCCCTGCCAAAAAATTTAAAAAGTAAAAATTATACATAATTTGATCTGCAATAATTATTGTATAATTGAATTGATTTTATTTCTATCACTTTCAAATATGACTTAATAAGGGTTGCTTTTAGGATCTCAAGGTATTTCTATTTTATCTTCATTTTTCTAGTAAGCCATGGCCCAGATATCAGTGCAAAGAAGATTGGGCTGTGATCTAACAGAGTTGTGGAAATTGTGTGTGTATGTGTATATATATATGTATAATTGAATATATATACACTCAAAATAAAGAAGAAATATTTTATTTTGAAGGTACGGTAGACTGAACTTAGCAATGGGTTTGGGGGTGTTTCCTATACAGCGTACCCAAATATTTTCAGGTACTGAAGGTCTAATGAATGGAAGCAGAGGATTGTCAGAGAAAATGTCAGATGAGGGGCCACTCGGGTCAAAAGGCGCTCAAAATGTGACTGAGGACGAGCTGCTTTCCAAAACAGACTTGACCATGGTGACCTGAATCAAGAAAAGCCTATGGAAGGAAAACCTTCAGGATCTTCATTTGTTGGAGAGGCACAACTGAAAGTGAGGGAAAATAGTTACAAAAATCTGATATCAGAACTTGGGCTATAGGAAGTATGAATCTAGGAAGATTGAAATCATTAAAAAGGAAATGGAATGCATAAAGACTTACCACGTAGGAATTAGTAAACTGAAATAGACTGTTAATGGCCATTCTTAAATCAGAAAATCCCATGTTTTACTATGTTGAGAATGACACAATAAAAAGTTATAGCACTATATTCATTGTCACAAAGGACATTTCAAGATCTATCTTGTCTGAGATAGGATTATCTCTATTCTCTTTCAAGGAATTCCAATCAAAATAACTATTATTCAAATGTATGCACCAACCATCAAAGCTGGAGATTCAGAAATTTAAAATGTCTACCAAAGTGTTCAATTGCAAATTGATCAAACATGGAATAAACATGCCTTGATAACTAATGGTGATTGGTATGCAAAAGTTTGACACAGGAAGGCAAAGTAATTAGAAAATATGTGATACAAATAAAGCCTGTGATCACTAGAAATTGATGGAATATTCATTGAACTTTGTCAATAAGCTGATGAAGCACTGGGAGCATTTACTAAGAAATTTATAAAACAAACACGTGGGAAGCTGACTGGAAGAGTTCCATATTTATACTCATTCCAAAGAAAGGTGACACCACAGAATGCACAAATTATAGAACAGTATCATTAATATCATATACAAGTCAATTTTTCTTGATCATCCAGCAGCGGTTGCAGCAGTACAGTGACAAGGACCTGCCAGAGTTCCAGGCCTGATTTCTTTCATGTAAATTTATGGTATTCAAAATACCATGGACAAAAAAAATCTATTGTAGAAGAAGTATAGCCAGAGTGCTCCTTACAAGCAAGACTTCATCTTACATACTTGGGACATACTGTCATCAAAGACTAGTCCCCTGGAGGAGGCCATCATGCTTGGTAAAGTAGAGAGAATTGAAAAAGAGGAGGTACCTGAACTAGATGACTTGACACAGTGGCTGAAAAAATGGGATCAAGCATCGAAACAGTTGTGAGGATGACCCAAGACAGAGCAGTGTTTTCTGTTGTGCGTAAGGTTGCTGCAGTGAAAATTAACTTGAGGGCAACTAAGAACAATAATCACATACGGGTATTTTTAATAATGGGAAATCCTTGATTCAGTAAATTTTAGATACATGAGGACCTTATTCAAACTTTAAACAGAGATAGTACTCTTCAACCATGGTCCCCTCTGGTCAACTTATTTACTTTCAATTGTGAGAGACTAATGTGCTATGTTTATCATTTTAGAATAAATGCTTTTACTACAACAACAACAACAACAACAACAACAACAACCAAAAACAACCCAAAGTTTTGCCATCAAGTCCACTCTAAATGTGATATTATAGACAGAGTAGAACTGTGTGACAGAGTTTTCAAGCCTGTGAATGTTGATGAAACAGACAGACACATTGTTCATCCAAGAGCAGCAGCAGGGTTCAAACTACCGGTAGTGCAGTTAGAACATGAACTTTCCATTCACTGTTCTGCCGTGGCTCCAGTCATTATGCCTTGATGTGATTCTGAGGCTGAAAAATAACAACAACAAACCCTTAAGATCTGTGAACACAGAAACTTAAAAACCCTTAAGATCTGTGAACACAGAAACTTAAAAACCAGTTGACATCAAGTTGATTCCAAGTTATTTCCACACCATGCTTGTCTGGGTAAACCTGTGCTCCTTAGGATTTGCAATGGCTAATTATTTGTAAGTACTTTAGAAGGCCAAACTTTTGCGTTGTCTATAGGTAAACTGAAAGTGATGATCTTTTTGCTTATAGCTGAGCGCATAAACCATTTAAACCACCCAGAAACATGCAGAACCATAATAGAAAACAATCATTCATTTTTGTTACAAATGAGAAAAATAATAGACTATAAATTGTGTTGTGATTCTTGATTTATTTGTTTCTGTTCATTTTTTTCTATAATCAAGACTATACTAAGGCTGACTGAACTAAATAGATTAGTTGCAAATGATTACTGCTGCTGCTGATAAATGCAAGTAAGTAATTAATTTCTAGTCATAGACATCCTAGTTACAGTAGAATTAATCTATTTGGTTCTTTGCCATTGTCACATTGTTATATTTCATCTACTGTGGTAGACATTGTGCCAAACCTCCTTGTTCAGGATTTTCCTCTTTTTTGTTAAACATCTACTGTATCAGGCATGATGTTCTTCTAGCAACGTGTCCAAAGTATGGGAGACTAAGCATTTCCATGCTTACTTCTAAAGCTCATTCTGACATCAAATATTCCAAGATAGATGTGTTTTATATCTGGAAGTTCATGGTACTTTCAATAGTCCTCATCACCTTAATTTAAAGGCATTGTGCGAGGCCGGGCTGACTCCAGAAACAAATCCACTGGCACTTGTATATATGTAACAAAAAGCTTTGTATCGATGAATAATTATATATCCATACAACATCTCAGCCTCGTCCAACTCATTGGACATAAAATTATGCAACAATCATAGTCATTGATTAGTATTGTATTTATTTATTAATTCTTCATCTTTCATATTCACATGAGGTAATTGACAATAACATGAAGTACCGACTTTCAGGCACACTGTAGTCAAATGGCTAGCTTGCTCATTGACACTTTAAAGCTGTTTTGTGCAGCAGATTTGTCCAATGCTGTGTATCATTTTTCTTCTTGACTACTAATTCCATGGGCATTAATTGAGGATCCAAATAAAATGAAATTCTAGACAACTTTAATATATTATTCATCTATTAAGTTGTAGCCTGTTGACATAGTTGTAAAGATTTTTGCCTTTTCACTTTGTGTATAATCCATATTGAAGGCTATAGTCTTTGATCTTTAACTGATGTTTGATCTCTATTCTTTGGTATTTGATCTTTAGCACTTACTGCTGTTTGAAAGGCCTCTTTTCTTTCAGCAATCAAGGTGGTTTCATCTGCATATCACACATTATTAAAGATAATTATTCCAATGATAATGCAAATTTCTTCCACATATATTCCAGCATCTCTGAGTATTTTCTCAACATGCACGTCGAATAAGTGTGGTGAAAGGATAAAACCCTGACACACTTCTGCTGGTTTCCTGATCTTAAAAAATGTAATAACTCCTATTATTGGAACAACTTCCACTTTCTCAATGTATTTATTCTTCATGGGCAAAATTAAGCATTCTGGAATTCTCATTCTTCATAATGGTATTTATAGTTTCATAGGAGCCACACTGTTGGATGCCTTTGCATAATCGATAAGACAAAAGTAAAAGTCTTTCTGTTATTCTATTCTTCCAGCTGAGGTCCATCTCATATCAGTAAAGGTATCCCTCATTCCAAATCCTCTCCTGGTCTGACTGAAATTTCTGGCAGCTTTCTGTACTACTGCAGCTAGGAGTGTAGTTTTAGATTATATTTAACAAAAAAATTTCTTTCATGTGATATTTATAATATTGCTTGATACATCCAATGTTTTCTTGGTCACCTTTCTTCAGAATTGGCACAAATATGGATCTGTTCTACTTAGACAGGTAGCAGTCTTCCAAATTTCTTGGCATATAATTGTTTGTCAAAATCCACATCAGTTTATTGAAACAGCTCAATTGATTTTTTCAGTTCCTGTAGACTTTTTGTTGTTGTTGCTTATGCCTTCAGTACAGGTCTGACATTTTTCTTCAGTCCCCTCTCTTTGCTTTCTCTTAAAATGATTGATTGTCATCTATTTGTTACAGAGAGTCTGTAGTCATTCCATTTTCTCTTGATGCTTCCTGTAATAGTCGATATTTAGCCAGTGAATTCACATCTATCAAGTTAATTCTGTCTCATACTGACTGGAAAGGACAGAGTAAAACTGTTTCCTGGTTTTTATAGGAGCAAGGAGTCTCATTTTTCCCCCTCATAGAAACTAGTGGTTTTTGAACCATTGGCCTTGTAGTTAACAGCCCAATGCTTAGCACACAGTGCAATGAAGACTCTATATTGAGATAGAAAATTGAGGTTTTTGTTTTTCCCTTTCTTTCAGCTTGAAATATGCTAGTTTTGTTCTTCCTTTTTGGTTTTCTAACTTTAAATCTTTGTAAATTTTATTGTAAGGCTTTATTTTGTCTTCATGTGCTCCTCTCAAAATTTCTGTTCAGCTCTTTTACTTCATAATTTATTGCATTCTCTTTAGCTACTCTGTGTTCAAAAGCATGTTACAGAGTCTCCCCTGCACCTGTTTAGGTATTTTCTTTTGAAATTATCTTTTTTTGATTGCTTTCTTCATGTATGGTGTCCTTGATGATGTTTGACAACTTGTCAGTCCGGGTTTCCATTCTTAGTTTTCAGTGCCTTAAGTCTGATCTTAAAAATGTTCTTTGAATACACATGACATCTACTGAAGGCTATACTTTGGCCCTCATGGCCTAGTTCTTCAGCTTTAACATGAAATTGCATATCAAAAATTGATGGCTGATTCCTGAGCAGCCTCACCTCCTTCTCACTTAGTCTTTTGTTGGTTACTAATATTGAGCTTATCTCTATCCCCTTTCTACAAATTCAGTCAGTTTGACTCCTGTGTGTTCAATCTAGCAAGGTCCATGCATCTAGTTGCTTGAATGCTGTAGAAAAGGATATGGGAGATGGGCAATGGGAAGGTGGGTGAGGAGAGACACCGGGCAGTGTAAGATAAGAGAAAATAATTATTTATAAACTATTAAGGGAGCAGGGGGAAGGGAGGAGCGGGGAGGGAAGAGGAGGGGGGAAAAAAAGGAAACTGAGAAGATTCCAGGAACCCAAGAAGAAGGCGAATTTTGAGAATGATGAGGGCAACGAATGTATAAGGGTGCTTTGCTCAATTGATGTATGTATGGATTGTGATAAGAGTTGTATCAACACCAATAAAAAGATTTATTAATTATAAAAAAGAAAAGTATATTAGCAATGAAAAATCCTTTCTTCTTATAAAATTCTATCACGTGATTTCCAGTTTCATTTTCAACAAGGTCATACTTGGTGATTGCTTACTGATTCATCAATTTTTTTATGTTCCAATTACCAATATTTTCAAGTCATCTTGATTGTCTCATATCACTTATAAACTTAAGAAGTTGGGATAATTGTTTAATTTATTCATCACAGGCTTTAGAGATTGGTGCATAAACGTGAATAATAATTTTATTAACACGTCTTCCTTGTGGGTGCACAAAGGTGACTGTCACAGAAGGTACTATACTTCAAGATGGAGCTTCTTATGTTCACGTAAATAATGAATACGATGCAATTCTTCTTGAATTTGTCATTCCTGGCCTAAGAGAGCGTGTAGCTGCTTTTTTTCAAAAGGTCAATATCAGTCTATTTCAGCTCCCGAATGCTTCGACTGTCTTTCTTTAAGTGCTCCATTTTGGAGAATTTCTAATTATTCCAGATTCATACTTTGAACACTCCATGTTTTGATTATTAATGGATGTTTCCAGTTAGTACTTCTCATTTTTAGGTATGCCCCATCATCACAGGATGATCCTGAAAGCTTTGCTCTGATCCCATCATGAAAGTCAAGTGTACTTTCAGGAGGTAGGTCTGTACCAATCGTATTTCAACTGCCTTACTTCCTGTCAGGCACTCCTCAGGTACTATATCACCCAATTTTTCATTGGTATTCATAATGATTCAGTGACTAACTTTTCATAAATGGAATATCTCTTCTTTCTTCGCAGTTTGTTCTGAGTTTGAAAGCTCTGATAAAACCTGTTCACCATAGATACCCTGAAGGTATTTGAGTTACTGGTGGCATAACTTCTAGCCTCACCCAAATATGAAACCCAGCCTAGTAGGATAAAATGACAGGTGAATTGTACAGACTGTGGGAAATATAGTTTCTTATTTCTGAAGTTATTGATATGCCTGCTTTGAATGAATGTTGGGAGAATAAATTATGCTGTGTGTGTGTGTGTGTGAGAGAGAGAGAGAGAGAGAGAGAGAGAGAGAGAGAGAGAGAGAGAGAGAGAGAGAGAGAGAGAGAGAGATCTGATCCTAAATTTAGGATCTTTGCTGGAAGGACATGTGAGTCGCAGGATACAAGTGTAGCTTATACAAAGGGCTAATACTTATTATAACTAATTTATACTACTACAGCATAATAGAAAAGGTACAAAAGGTCTGAAATTGTGTAGTCCTCGGATTTGGGTAATAGTCACTCCATTTACCTGCAGCAGAACATATCAAGAAAAGCTTTCAGAGAAACACTTGGTGGCCTACTTCTGAAAGTCAACCAGTGAAAATCACATGAAGCACAGATTTGTTGTGACACATACGGAGTCATCATGGGTTAACATGAACCCACCAGCGACAGTTGACTGACACTGTCTGGAATAAGTGATGCACAAATTACATATATGCACTACTCATCTGTTCCTTTCTTGCGCTCTGATGGCTTTTGTGTTTTCCTAATTCTGAAAACTTTGCTATGACTATTTCACATGCCAGCAGGTTCACCAGTGCATACAGACTTCAATTTAACTTGCACACTGAGACAGAAAAGGAAGAAGACCTTTGGGTCGCTTTGATGGGGTCCACAACACAAAACTAGGGCTCTCATAAACCTTGCGGATTGCAGCAGCATAGTGCGTGATACAGGGTTAGAAAAGGAGGCTTCAGGCTGCAGGAAAAGCAAAATGTGTTCTCAAAGTAAAATCAGCCATATGACACGACAGGAAACCTGCTGGGACTCTCATTTCATGATGTTACATAATACTAAATAAAATAAAAATCTGTAAACATCTCTTAGTGGTTGGAATCTACAAGTTACATGTAATATGAATGTAAGAAAATTAGATATTGTCAAAAAATTGAAATGGAAAATATAAATATTAGGTCTTAGCCATATTGAATCAAACAGGAATTAATGTGGATCTCCTTGCAATTTATTTATGTGCAGGAACTATAGATACTTGGAGAAACTCAGGCTATATCAAATATCTGAAAATACAATGCTTCATGTTAAGAGATTGTGTAAAGTAGGGTAGACTCCTGATCCATGAAAACTGTAAGATCATATGTTTTGCCAGGTCAACTCAATCATTGCTCAAAATTTCACATTCTAAGTTGACTGCACTATCCTATGAGAGCTCTGGGGCAGGCGTCCAGCTAAACTCACTCAGAGATTGACAGAAAGCTTTTCTTAGTTGTTCACTTCTTTCCAAAATTATTTTTATTAGTATGGCCTCATGGATTTGTAGGTTAGTCAATATTTTTATGATCAGTTACTGTTATTATTTATTTTGACGATAAAAATGATCTTACCTTGGCTACCAAAACCTCATTGAACATCTTGCCAATGGTTTTTAAATATATTCCTGCCATTTAAAAATCACATTTCAGCACCTCCTACTTTCTTGAGGCAAAAAAAGGCATTTAGAGTACTCCTTTCCAAGGATCTCTGATTCTTTAGAAGATGGTCTTGGAAACAAAATTGTGAAGCACAAATTGAACTGTAATTCCTCTTAAATTTTTCAGAGAAATAATATTTTTTCCTTCATCCTTATTGGTATTGTTAAATAATTGGAAGATAGAATAGGTAATGTGTTTTCTTGAAACAGTTCTTCAGTTTTCCTCTAACAGAAATAATGGTGACCTACAAAGGACTGAACAAGAAAAACAAATTAAAATCTTAAAATTATATGTGCCTTTTATATATTTTGATGCAGATAATTATGTTAAACATTTGAGAATTGTCTCCAAATTAGACATTTATTCCCTAATATATCTTTATCTATCTTGTCTTAAATAAATAAGGAAATAACTTTTGGTTATTTCCTTTGAGAGACAATCTAGCTCTCAAATAATTATCAATACCCCAAAACTGTTTCCTGATATTATAATAAATGTGTCTTTTGTTAATTGCCTTTTATTGTTCATTTTTAAGTCCTGAAAAAATAATAATAAACTTTCCTAGTATGTTCACTTCCTTTAAATGCTCTAAGGTAATCTTTATGCCAATTATTTAGTACCAATTACTCCCATCATGTGCTTCTCTAAAAACATTCTCCCCAAATGATCATTGTATTACATGGAAAAAATAACAAATCATGATCATAATATTTGGGTGATACACATATGTGTAAAATCCATCATAGAACTGGAACAAACTAAATTTAACATATGCATTCACTTTTTTATTATTATTTCATATTTTAGTTTACTTTTTTTTAAGTCATTATACTGGGGGCTCTTACAGCTCTTATAACATTCCATATATCAATTGTATAAAGTATATTTGTACATAGATTGCCATTATTATTTCCAAAACATTTTTCTACTTGAACCTTTGGTATAATACAAGCTCCTCTTTTCCACCACCCCTTCCCTATCCTCCCAACCTTGTGAACCCTTGATCAATTATATCTTGTTATTTCATATCTTACACTGTCCATTGTCTCCCTGTCCCCATATTTCTGTTATTTGTCCCCTTTGGGGGTGGGGGTCTATATATCCAATCTTGTGATGGGTTCTTCTTTTCTTACCCTTCCCCCTCCCTGACCCTAATCTCATGATACCGCTATTCCCACTACTGTTCCCAGGGGTGTATGTTTCGTGAATTCCATGTGTCAAGGACTCTTAAGTGTACCAATGTATGTCTGGTGTAGTCATATTTATAAGGTAGAATGGGGTAACTGTAGTCTGGGAGAGGAAGTGTTCAGGAACTAGAGGCTACACCTTACCTGAATCATGTCTTCCTTATAACTCTTCTGTGGAGAACATATCCAATTGTCTACAGATGAGCTTTGGGTCTCCACTCCAAACACCTTCTTTCTCTTCGATGTAGTTGTTTGTTCTTGATCTTTTCATACCTGATACCTGATCCCGTGGAGACCACAGGATTACACAGGCTGGTGTTCTTCTTCCATGTGGGCTTATTTGCTTTCCTGATAGATGGCCACTTGCATAACTCCAAGCCTTTAAGACACAGATGCTATATTTTTTTTATACCTAGGTACCATCCATTCTCTTCACCATGCTTGTTTTGAATCAATTTTGTCTTCAACAATTGTGTCAGGAAGGTAAGAATCAAACAAAGGTGAGTACAAGATTATCAGACAAAGCATTCTTGTGTTAAGGAAGGCCTTTAGTAAAGACCCAAAGTCCTTCTGCTATCTTAATACTTAACATATATACACATTGATCTCTATAACTTAATATACATATATACAGATCTATAGCTATACCTCTATAAATGACTTTGGCCTCCTGTTTCTTTCCTCTATTTCCTTTCATCTTCCTCTTATCCTATTATCTTGCTCATCCTCCATTCGGCTCTCAGATTTTCTCTGGGATTCATTGCTCTTGATCAAACTCCACCAGCATTATACGCCCTCCCAACCATCAATTTCAGATCTCTTGTTGTTCCTTTATCTTTGAGTTTGTTGACTACCCACTCCCCCTCCCTGCTCCCTCCTCTCTCATGCTGCCCCCAAACCTCCAGGTCCCCTTGTTTTTTGCTCCGGATTATTTATTCTGCCGATCTTTTGTAGACAGACATAAGGTGAAAGGAAAGGACAAATAAATCCTAACATTACAAACAATCAAAAAAACAAAACAGCAGAGAAAAGAAACCAATAGATAGTTCCAGGTCTGTCTGTTGACCTTATGTATGTTTTAAGATCAGGTCTGATGAGGTGCCAAGCCCTGTCCCCGAAGTCAGAAGTCTATTTTCAGGATTCCTCAGTAACTTGGTTACTTTGCTCCCCTTGCTGCCCAGTTGCAGTCCATTCGTGTTTCACCCCACTGCACCTGGTGCATTTCAGACACACTTTCCTCACAGTGTCTCCAGTGCTGTCCCCTGTAACGCTATGGGTCAGTGAGGGGTGGAGCTGGCCCTACTGCACTCTCTATGAACTGGCTGCTCAGAGAAGTGATGCCTTCCCAGAGCTTGGTGGACCACAATGAGATTCTCTCTCTCCCCCCCTCCTTCTCTCTTAGCTTGCTTCCGTGCATGGTCTGGGCAGAACTGCCTTTCTCCCTTGACTATATCTTCAGTTCTGTCCTCTGTATTGCCTTCTTCTGGGGAGGGGGTCAATGTATCTCAGCTTGGGCCAAGCCCCAGCTGTTAGTTCACTGCTCCATGCTGGTGTATTGCCCTAAAGGTTTGGACTCTAGGATGGAATCTGGCCCCTCTCTCCCTTTCCTGTGGAGACATAAACAGTACTCTCTCTGTGGATGTATTGGTGCCCTGTTCTCCATCATACTCATTTTCTTTTTTTCCCTTTTCTTTCTTCCCTCTCTCCACACCCTCCATTTCTAATTGGTTGCCATACTTATTCCTGAGTTGAGTCAGACCCTTGCCAAATGGCCTGGACCGGGGATTTACATATGCATTCATTTTCATGAACATGAAATCCTAGTTTATGATGCATTTATCTCATATAATTAGGTAAGTATTGCCAAAAGCTACTTTGTATCCATGCTATTTGAATTTGGATATGGAAATTTTGTCATCTTGTAATAATCTCATTCAATGACTATTGCATCAGTACATCAGCAGGGCACTTCCAGCACCTCAAGCTGTATTCAGTAAAGGACACAGAATGAGGACTGCCATGGTTGATGTTAGATGGTTCTTGGCTCATAGCAGAGAATGCCATAAATATGTTTACTTATGTTTCATTGAATATGCTAAAAGCTTAGACTGCTGGGAATGTAACACATTGTGGACACCATTAAAAAAGAAGAAGAAATCACAAAACACAATTCTGCTCATAGAGAAACTGTAAATGGATCAAGAGGCTGTTGGTGACACAGAACAAGGGAACACTACATACGTTAAAAAAAAAGGTGTACTTCAAGGTTTATCATTTTCACCAGACTTATTCGATCTGCATCCTGAGCAAATGATCAAAGACACTGAACTATATGAAGAAGGATATGGTATCAGGATTGGAGGAAGGCCTACTTAGACCCTTCTATAGGCAGATAACAGAGCCTTGCTCACTAGAAGCAGGGCAAACCTGGAACACCAGCCAATAAAGAGTAAAAACTGCAGTCTTTAGTACAGATTAAAGCTGTACGTATGATCTATGTCCATGCCACTCTGAACACTCCTAATCTGTCTGATCTTGGGAGCTAAGCAGAGTTGGGCCTGGTTAGTACTTGGAAGGAAGACTATTTGGTTAGTACTTGGAAGGAAGCCTAGATCCTGTAGGCTTCCACCATTTTTTCTGAGAGATCGTCTGACTGTCGTGGCTTTTGTGTTGCTGTGATGCTGGAAGCTACGTCACTGATATTTCAAAAACCAACAGAATCACCCAAGGGGGCAGGTTTCAGTGGCGCTTCCAGGCTAAGAATTGACAATGTAGAAGAATTTGGCTTCCCATTTCAGAGGAAGTAGCTATTGAAAATCTAATGTATAACTTTTAAATATTGTCAGACGTGGAAGGCCCAATAAATGAGAGCAGAACATTGTTAGAGAAAGTGCTGGAGGCTGGCCCTTGTGTTGGAGGGCACTCAAAATGTGACTCCAGAGGAGATGTTTTCTCAAAGTAAAATCTACATGGTGATGTAAGGGTGGTAAAGCCGGCTGCGAATGGAGACTTTGGGATCTTCATGTGCTGATGGGGTATGATTTACGGTATAGAGAAATAGCCTAAAAAAATCTGCTATTGATGAAAATTTAGAATGTGCAAAATATGAATTCAAGTAAACTGAAAGTGATCAAAAATGAACTGGACTGCATAAAATTCAGAATTCTAGGTATTTGTGAGTTGCAATGGACTGATATTGGCCATTTTGAATCAAAAGATCATTCTATTGACTATGCCGGTAATAACACAATCAAGTGAAGTGGGAGGGCATTCACTGTCAACTAGGACAATGTAAAATCTATCTTGAAGTATGGTAGTGTCTGACAGTATTATATCTATCTGCCTTCAAGGAAGCCCAATAAACACAAATATTCAAATTTGTGTACTGACCACAAATGCTAGTGAGTAAAATATTGAAAAACTCTACCAAGGCTTCATAGTGATCACATATGCCATCAAGATGCATTGATAATGATTGATATTGCTGATTGACACCCAAAGGTTGGAAACATAAAGGAAGGAACAATAGCTAGAAAATATGGACTTGGTTACAGAAATAAAATTGGAGATTGCATAATAGAATTTTGTGAAACTAATAACTCGGTCATAGCAAATACCTTTTTCAACAACACAAATGACAGTCATATATGTGTAGGAAAGTAATTGTCAAAGAGTAAATATCAAAGAGTAATTTTATATTGAGAAAACATTCCAGCCCAAGCCAGATCAAGTCCATAAGTCCAATATTAGACCATAGGACCCATACTAGTCCATAAATTTCTCTTCAGACTTACACAGGCCAATGGGTGCAAAGTATCATGGGATCCAGTGGCAGTGGAATCATCTCTGTGCTGACATGGGTCTCACATGGCTCCTCCAGCTCTCTGAGTGTGAATCTTCAACAGGAAGGTGAAGCTGAGAGATGGGCTTACTGCAGGTCTCAGCAAGTCTCCTGTGTCTGCTTGTCAACAGGAAGACCAAGGGTGTTTGTGTGGGAAGGGAGGGGTGAAGAGGCAGAGCGAGAGCGAGAGCGAGAGCGAGAGCGAGGGCGAGAGAGAGAGAGAGAGAGAGAGAGGAAGTTCCCAGAACCCTCATGAGAAGGTCACGCCCACACGGAAGCATCATCAGACTTCAACCTGGTTGACAGACTATACTCCACCCTTATATTTATTCATCAAGTTAATATTAAATTATGAAACTACCACAACTTCAGTGGTTTGTCAACCGGATTAAGTTAGATAAATACATCTATTTCAGGAAAATAACTTTTATTATATTATTTAAGACAGAATAGGTGGGCTGGGCCCCAATCTCAACAACATGGACAGCCATCCCTCCCCCGAGAAGAATTCACTTCAGAGGACAGCACTGAAGCTGCAGCTCTGGGAAAGGGACATGTCTGATCAGAGCACATGGGAGTAAATGAAGGGGGAGAAAGAGAAAGTGGAGCGCATCCTAGCCTACCAAGTCTGGAGGATGATATCCCCACTCAGAACAGCCAATGCACAGAGTGGACCTTATGGCTGGCTCCACCCTCACTGACCCATGGCCCTATGGGGGACAAAACTCTGGACAAAGTGTTGGAATTGGCCCAGTCTGACCCCACCACACTGAGGCAAATCACCAAGGGTGTGCAGCAGAGAAGCAGAGGGAACAGAACAGGGAAATCCCAGGGAGAACCAAGAATAGACTTTGGAGCCAGAGCATGGCACCCCATCCGACTCAGCTGGAGGACACTCCTAGAGTTCAACAAACAGACCTTGAACTATTTACAGGTTTTTCTTTTTATTTATTTGTCATTGTTTTTTATTATTCTTCTTGTTTTGTTCTCTTTTGGTGCTTTGTTTTGTTACATCTTATTTTTTGGTGCATATTATTATCTCTGCAGGTCTATCTAGATAAGATAGGCTGAATAAACAGTCTGGAGAAGAAAACAATGGAACCAATGGTTCTGGGGGAACATGGGAGAGGGGGAGGTTGGGGAAAGGAGGTGTTGTTGACCGACCCAGGGACAAGGGAACAATAAGTGATGAAAAATTAGTGTCAAGGAGGGTGTGAGAGGCCTGGTGGAATTGATCAAGGGCAATGTAACCAAGAGAAATTACTGAAACCCAAATGAGGGCTGAGCATGATAGTGGGACAAGTGGATATTAAAGGAAATAGAGGAAAGAACTAGGGGGCAAAGGGCATTTACAGAGGTCTAAGTACAGGCATGAACATATTTAAATTACTTTATACAAGATGATGGGGAAAGAGATCTATGTGCATACATTTATAGATTTAATATTAAGGTAGCAGATGGACATTAGGCCTTCACTCAAGTACTTCCTCAATGCAGGAACACTTGATTCTATTAAATTGGCATTCCATGATGCACACCTTCCTGACACAATTGCTAAAAACAAATGTGCGCATAAGCAAATTTGGTGAAGAAAGCTGATACTACCTGGCTATCAAAGATATAGCGTCTGGGGTCTTAAAGGCTTGAAGGTAAACAAGCGGCCATCTAGCTCAGAAGCAACAAAGCCCACATGGAAGAAGCACACGAGCCTGTGTGACCACGAGCTGTCGAGGGATCAGGTATCAAGCGTCAAAGAACAAATAATCATATCATTATAAATGAGGGGGAGTGTGGAGTGGAGACCCAAAGCCCATCTGTATGAAACTGAATATCACCTAACAGAAGGGTTGCAGAAAGGAGGCCAGACAGTCAGAGTGCAGTGTAGCAATGATGAAACATACAACTTTCCTCTACTTTTTAAATGCTTCCTTTCCACCACCACCAACCCTCCTTTCCCTGACACACACACACACACACACACACACACACACACACACACACACTATCATGATCCTAAGTCTACCTTATAAGTCCGGCTAGACCAGAGGATGTACACTGGTAGAGATAGGAACTGGAAACAGGGAATACCAGGACAGATGATCACTTCAGGACCAGTGCTGAGAATGGTGATACTGGAGGTTGGAGGGAAGGAGGGGTAGAAAGGAGAAACCGATTACAAGGATCTACATATAACCTCCTCCCTGGGGGACAGACAATAGGTAGGTGGGTGAAGGGAGATATCAGACAGTCTAAGATATGATAAAATAATAGTAATTTATAAATTATCAAGGATTTATGAGGGAGCAGGGGCTAGGGGGAAACGAGGAGCTAATACCAAGGGCTTAAGTAAAAGCAAATGTTTTGACAATAATAATGCCAACAAATGTACAAATGCGCTTGACACAATGTATGTATGTATGGTGCTAGGAGTTGTATGAGCCCCCAATAAAATGATTTAAAAATTTCAATGCTTAAATATGTATTTACAGCAAGTTTGCTGTGGACTCTACATTGTGTCCTAAATATCTTTACTCCAGGCCCAAGGCTCTGACTGTATGCTAATTAATATGGCAGAGGGGAAAGAGGGTATGCTGAAACACAATTTTTTCTTAAAGATTTTACTTTGAAATACGAGATGTAATCAACAGTTCTCAAATCATTAGCCAAAGTTCACAGTACAGTGTTATAATACTATGTATATTTTGGTTAATAGTTTTTTTAATTCTACCTTTTTAAAATTGTGAATGATCCTATATAACAATAAGCCCAGGCTGAATTGGCCATTTATAAGAATTGAATTTATTTTTGTAATAAATGTTAAAGGAAAGTGAACTCTCTGGAAATCCAATTAAAAAATTCAATAGCAATAAATTTATTTTAAACACCTGGTAGTTTACTTTAAAATATGGATGTTCTCTTTTTTTTAAATACAAATAAGAATATTTATTGCATGCTTTCTAAAAGTGTCTGTGCTCTATTGTAAAATCTTCAAATAGGTATAAATCTTAAATGGAAAGATAAATGAACGCTCAAAAAGGAATCAAAATTAGTGATATGAATAAGAGAATAAACTCTAATTTTATTTCAACCCTCTCTAACAGCATAAATTTTGGTTAAAACTATCTTTGGTATAATTCATACTACAGACCATGAAGTATAAAATTAATCTCAGAGAGTTGTTATGAGTATAAAATGAATTAACACTTAAAGAAAGTAGAGTGCTTGATACTTAGTGGTTCAGAATAAAAAAATCTTTAAAGCCAATGAAATAGTTCGTTATGCAGTGAAACTGTGTTGTTTTGTTGTTAGGTGGCATGGAGTTGTTTCCAGCTCAAAGCAACACTGTGTACAACAGAACCAAATGCTGCCTTGACTTAGACCTTTCTGTGTCAATGATTTCATGCAAGATCTTTATTGTTGTTGCCGATCTCCTTTCACAGGCATGAAGTCCTTTCCCAGGGATGGTCTCTTCTGATAACATATACAAACTAGATTAGATGAAGTCTCACTATACTCATTTCTAAGGAGCATTATGGCTGTATTTTCGCATAAGAAACCATTATGGCTGTATTTCTTGGTATAGATGAATGAGTGCTTCTGATGTTTCAACTGGTATCCCATCAATTCCGGGAGCTTGTTTTTCATTAACACTTTCGGTGAAAATTCAACTTTTTCCTCCAGTACCCTCAGATCTTGATATGCTATGTCTTGAGATAGTTGTCACTTTTGTTGCTGAAAAATAAGTATTTGTGATGATGAAGTTGTTAATCTTGTAAAATTCTATCATAGGATCTCCAGCTTAGCTTCTATAGCAAAGGCCATGTTTGCCAACTATTGTTCCTTTTTGTCTAGTTACCAATTTTTGCACACCAATAACAAATAAATATCAATGCTTCTTAATTGGATGGTTGATCAATTTCAGATAGAAGATTTTAGTAGAATCCTTAAATTTCATTACCATTAGCTTTAGTGGTTGGATCATAAAGCTGAATAATAGTCATATTGACTGGATTTCCTTATATCAGGACAGATATTATCCTATTATGGACAGTATTATACTTCAATAGATTTTGAAATTCTCTTTTTGATTATGAATGTACACCATAGCTCTTGAACTTGTAATTCCTCAAATAGTATACAATATGATTGGCCGATTCAAAAAGCCCAATATCAGAACATGTAGTTCTTTAGTACCTAGGATATTGATCTCTATGTCATCTATTGCATTTCTCATGACTTTCATATTTCCTAGATTCATATATTTCAAGTTTTAATAGGGCACCCCTTCAGAAAATGAAGAATCTAAGCGCTTTCTCCTTGAGTCATTTTGGTCACCTCTGCTTTGAGGAGGCAACCATTCCTTGGGAATATTGTGGTGGCCTTCCCACCTGAGGGGCTCATTTGCTAGCATGCTTTCTGATGACTCTCTGCTGCTGGCCATGAAGTTTCCATATCTGACAATGATCTGCTGCTGTTCATACGGTTGTTATGGCTACTTTCTCAGAGGCAGGCAGTCTATTCCTTCTTCATACATCAACCACATAATTCAAAGGCATAGATTCTCCTGCTGGTTCCCTTATTCGGTGTAAAAATCTACAGGAACCTGTTCACCTTGGGTGACTGCTGGCATTTGAAATCCTGGTGACATAATTTCCAGCATCACAGAAACACCCAACCCACAATGATGCATGTGTAATAAGGAGATAATGATACATAAGGAGAGGTAATGATAATGAAGAATGAGGAGAGAATGATAAATGATAAATGATAAATGAGAGAGAACAGTCCCTGGAAAATGTCTTCACACTTGGTAAAGCAAAAGGACAATGGCAAGAGGAAAACTAACAAAGATACTGTTTGACCTAGCACCTGTGATAGGTTCACACATATCAATAATCCTGAGTCAAACGCAGGTCTGGGCAGTGTTTCTCTTATACCACTCTGATTCCAAACCAATTTGTCTGCATCTAACAACAGCAAACATATTCAAGCCTGCATTTTGTTTCCCATGTACTTGTTTCAATCTTCTTCCACTTCCATCTGAAGTGGAATATGAACAACTGCTATTCTTTACCACAGTGGATCCGTGGCCTTGCTCTATCTGATAAAGCTGGATTTCTCCATCATCTCTTCCTAAAGATGTAGTTAATTTAATTCCTTTGTACTCCACCTGCCAACCCCATGTGTTTAGTTACATTTTGTTGTTGGAAAAATAAATTTGCTATGAAAAAGTTTTGACAAAATTTTCTTATGCAATCTCCTACTTTACATTTTATCACCAATGGCATATATTCCAACTACTGATTCTTTCTCTAAGTTTCTATATTTCATATTCCAACCACCAGTAATTATAAATGCAGCTTAAATGCTTATTTGATCAATAGCAGACTGAAAAACCTGATGGAATTCTTCAATTTATCCATCAAAGGTGGTGGAGGTTGGTCTGTAACATTGAACAATTTTAGTGTCAATTGGTGTTTCTTGTAAGCCTGTAGACATTATATCTGGCAATGTTCTGCTACTATTCAGAAGATTTTCAGTGGCTAACTCCTCAAAATTGGACCATCTATTTCTTCTTCCTAACTCTTCTGAAGCATGTTTCATATGGGTGACCCTGCTGCCGTCTGAAATATGGTGCCATGTCTTCTGGCCGCACCACTCACCGCAGTCCAACAAACTGACAGACAGTGTTAGTGATTACTGTATAGGGGGAGAATATCATTGACCTTCCTAGATGAGCGTGGTATTTAACTTTAATTAATGGTTGAGAAAGTGCTTTAAAATACACAAAAAGTAAAAGCACAGCACAAAGAGCTGAGGGGATCTTTCAGCATCGTAGGTCACATGTTGAGATGCTAACTGCTAACAGTTTGAACCTACCAGTCATTCCATTTGAAGAGAAAAATGAGGTTTTCTGTAAAGATTTCACTCTGTTACACAGTGTCACAATTGACTAATTGACAGTTGAGTTGGCTTGTTTTTTGTTTTTATTTTGGTCTGTACAAACAGATGCTTAATATCTAATTTAGAAAAAATCTTAAGAATTTAGTGAATAAAATAGGATGCCACATTAATAAATACCTAATATGTTCAGATGGTCTGATTGGCTATGGAATATCTAGCAGCTTAGAGCTAGAGTTACCTTGGTTTTTTGTTTTTTTGTTTTGTAACATGTCAGATGGTAAGTTGTAGCAAGAAATAAGCCATATAGAGTGTGTAGAGAAATGTCTGTGATGACTTGTCAATAAAACTTTACAAATTATGCTCCCTTCATGTTTAGAGGATGGATTGTGGAGGCAGACTGACTGTATTTGAATGAAAGCTTTGGCATTTAAAACTCTCCACTGATTGCTTAACTATGTCCATTTCCTTCCTAACAATTAAGATAGAAGTAGGACATCCCGTTTAGGTCTTTTGCACGGATTGAACTACTATAAGTAAAACTCTCATTACGTTGCCTGATGCACACTATGCTGTACAAATATAGAAGCTATTGCTAAAAGTGATGCAAAGATAAGGATACTTATAATTTTGGAACAAAAAATTTAAAATACCTACTGCCATCGTGGAAAATCTGACTCATGGTGACCCTCTAGGACAAAGGCGAACAGCCCCTGCAGGTTTCCAAGACTCTGACTCTTTGTGGAGGTAGAAAGCCTCATAAGGAGCAAATGAGGTCTTCAAATTGCAAACCTGGGTTTAGCGAGGCCACACATAGCCACTACACAACCATTTGATTAGACGCCGTAGTAAGTGTTGTGTGCTAACCACAAAGTGCTCTGTTTGTTGTTGTCATCTGCCTTTGGGTCAGTCCTCACTCCTAGTGACCCCATGGACAACAGAAAGAAACCCTTTCTGGCCCTGTGCCCTGGCTACAATGGTTCTATTCGACCCCAGTGTGGTGGCACTGGGCTAATCTTGAGAATCTTCATATTATCCCCACCCCACCCCACCCCCCCGTCCAAATTAACAAGGAGGACGTGAGTCTCCAGGACTGGTCTCTCCTGATAGCATGTCTCAGGTATTTTCAACCAAGTCTGGCCAGCCTATCTTAGAAGCATTCTGGCTGTCCTTCTGGTCATCCGTGCTACTTTCAATATTCTTCCCTTCGCCAGTCTTCCTTATTCAGTGTCCAACTTCTATGGACATTCACAGTTCAGGTAATTAAAAATACTTTGGCTAGGCCAGAGGCCATAGTCCACAAAGTCCTTGATTTCATGACTGCTGACACCATGGGCAATGATTGTGGGTCTAAGCAGGATGGAATCTTTGCTTGCTATCACCTTTTCTTCATTTATCATGGTTTGGCCTATTGGTCCAAATGTAAGAATTTGGGTTCTCTTTACATTGAGTTCTAATCAATAGTGAAGGCTGCAGTCCCTGATGTCCATAAACGAGTGCTTCAATTTATCTTTGCTTTCATTAAATAGGGTTATGTTCTTTGCATGTTTCAAATTGTTAATAAATCTTCCTCCAAGTATGATATGGCATTCTTCTTCATATAGTGCCACTTCTAAGTTTATTTTCTCAGCACTCGGATTGAATAATCACCACAAGGTAGGATGTTCAAAACCACCAGTTGCTGTGCTGTAGGCATACTGCTTCTATAAAGGTCTACAGGCTTACATACCCTATGGGCAATTCTAATCTGTCATATAGGGTTTCTAGGACTAGAAATTATATATAACCACACTGAGTATATATTTTAATTGACATTTACATCAATTTTTCAAATCTCATGTTATTCTACAACCTCGTAAGATCAATGAGTCCAGCTATCTTACAAATCAAAGGAGTTTGAGATGGGCATGTCTGCAAGGAGAAAACTTACAGAGAAGGAGATAAAGAGATGAAACAGTTGGGACGGGGAGACTCGTGAAGGAAGCACCCTCCATGGTTTGGACCCGTATTTGAGTCAAGTTTCTGTACACTCCTTTGCAGGTAGCCTGTATCTCTTGACACGTGTCCACACGAAGTGCATGTTGATGATTATTCTGACAGCATACAAAGGAACATTAACATAGTCAAGTAATTCAATGGCGGAGGGGAGGATAAAATTGGCAACAGGGAGCAACCTATTTTGCAGACTGCTGCATTTCAGCAGCGTTGCCAGGGAGCAGGAGGGAATGGTCACTACACCTCAGATAAGAGACCAGCCAGTGCATTATCGACTCCCCCTGGCCTTGCCAGCACCGTGGAAGGTGGGGGTCATGTCCCATTTCCTGCATAACCATGTATTTGTTCTAATGTCCAGATGATATTTTGTGTGCTTAGGGTGTTCATAGATGAATGAATTACAGGTCAAGGTTAATTATAAATGAGCCAATATATGTGAAAGTATTTAATAGCTAATGGAACATGATATAAAGCCAATATTTATTTTTCATAAGAAATTGTATAAGGAGAATGAGGTATAGTGGGAATCATGCTCACACATAGCATGTGGAATTTAAAACAAACACAGATGTTTGAGTCTTGGTTCCAGTACTTCCAGTCTATGCTAATCATAGCAATGACCTTTAGTCTTCCTTTACTTATATGTATGTTGACAAGTATTCGTGTCTGTTGTAGTTTCCTACTGTTACTGTAACAGAGTACCACAAGTGCTGATTTGAGTAGACGTATTTTGTCAGAGTTTTGAAGTCCAACACAATGAATTCGGCCACCCGCTGTAGAGGAAGACTGGAGAAACATTCTCGTCTCAGTGTTTGGTAGTACAGGTGGTACTTGGTTTCTTTGTTGATATACGTAGAGTATATATGCTCCACTGTTTGTACTTTGTTTTTGATGAGCATTCTGTTACCACAAGTCAGAAATGACTATGTTTAAGACACATCTTCCACTGAAAAGACCTCATTCACATAGCATTTAATGACATTATGGAAGGAGGTTAAATTTCATTATATTGTATTTACAGGTATAGAAATGAGGATACAACACATATTTTGTGAGACACAATTTAATCCATACCTTGCAATATTCTGACTGTCCCAAATATATGGATTTTTATGTGTAAGACGCATGTCTGATATTACAACATCCAAAGTTGTTGAAAAACAAAAATGAGAAAGTGAAGCACTTTCTGGACTAATGGGTTTAAAATATGTTTTTTTAATATTTGAACTCAGCCTGTTCAATTAATAATGGTGTACTATATGATTGATGTATGGGTACTCCCCTCATTACATTCAATTTTGTATTCAAATAAGTGATAAATGTATAAAGACAAAAGTACATCCTGTGAAAATCAGAAAGTGTTCTAGATTCAGGAAAGTAGGAAAGAATTAAATCAACAGGGAAGACTATCCAGGACAGGCATAAGGAGAAGGAGGCATGACCTGGGTTTTAGAGAATGATTGAGATTCAGGCACAAATTGCTTCCAAGCCTCATGGGTAATTAACATTTCCTTGAACATTTGAAACGTGGTGCAGTGTAGAACCCACTTTCTGATTCCAACTGCTATTTTTAAAGATCTCTCAGTCACCTCAGGCATGTGAACAGTTGAGAACTGCCTCGTAACAAGCTTCAAGTAAATGCTGCTGCTGCTTTGGATCGGGGATAAAGACGCAGAATCTTTGTTCTCTTTTAAAACCTACTGAACCCGAATCTGACCATTGATTTTTTAAACATGTAAGAGGATTCCAATCACAGCTGAGAATACAAGGTGAAACTACCATCAAGCAGAAATATGCAGGTGTATTTCAAAACATGCTACCAACATTAGACACTCAAATAGATCTTGTGTCTTTATGATTAAATCTATGTTCTAATACCTATAGTAGTCCTGATTAAAAATACATAGACTCAGACCTCTGTAATCATTTTAATACATTTCTCAAATTAGCTGAAACATAGTGTAGACCCAGATGTGAGCCTGAAAAGGTAGCTTACTCACCACCTTCATGAGAATTGCCCAAGGTCATAATAAAACAGGCCTTACATACTTCATTTATATTTACATCCTTGATAAAATAACTAATTTCATTTTTCTCTAAGGTTAAAGAATTAATAATTTTTGACAGATTTAAAAATAATCCTGATAGAGGTAGGCTTTGTAAACATTATCATATTTGGAAACCAAACAAAAAGCCAAGATGTAAAAATGCCATTTTATTTTGAAATCTTTTATTAGCTGTACATTTTCATTGGCAAACATATCTATATTTAAGAGATGGATTTGTAAATGACTCACCTGTGTCTTCAGTATGTGCCAATTAACGTATCAGTGCCTTTTTAAAACAGCTCTAAGACATAGGTATTGGTATTTGAGAAAACAGACATCAAACTTTATTGATCAGGCAGGGAGATATTGACCAAGAAATAAAAACCCAAGAATGATATGTAGCTAAATAAAGGATAAATCTCCCTCTGCATCAGTATTACCTGATGAGCCAGAGTACTTCTGTTAGAAATTATTTTAAAATTTTTCTTCTAAAGATTTCCTCTTTGCAGATCATGTCTTTGAGCACGAACTTCTTTATATGAAATGCTAGATGGAGACAGTTATTTGCATGAAAGGGAGAGATAAAATGCTTAGAAAATACCGTATTAATGTGGAAAATATACAAGATACACCATGTGAGCAAATCTGCATTTCATTTGATTCTAGAAAGCAGCTTGTTCAAGTATAATCTGAAACTCTAGGAAGTTTTGTAGATTGTAATCACCTTTTATGATTATATCATTTTCCCACTTTTAAAATTATACTTTTTTTTCATAGTTATGATGTGAAGAGACCCAAAACTTCAGAGTAAATTCTTTAAAAGTTTGCATTCCTGTAGAACACTTATGTATAAAAGTGAATGGCTAAGAGACCTGCGTTTAGACACATCACTGATTTAGCCTTTTCTGCAAGAACAGCTGTCCACAGGTGGTGGTTGCGTTGTGGGCGTTACATTCACTGACATAAAACAAAATTGTTATATATGATTGAATAGAAAACTGGGTGGCTCTTTAGAATGCCATCTGATTCACCCCAAAAAATTTAGAGAAGTAAATAAAACATACATGTAAACACATACACACAAAAGAAAGAAAAAGAAGATAGGCCTGACAATCTATTAACAAAAAACAAATATGAAAATAATAATAATTTATATTTTATCAAGGGGTTACAAGGATGGGAGAGATAGAGGGAAGGTAAAAAGGGGAACTGAAACCAAGGGCTCAAATAGAATGTAAATATTTAGAAAATAATCATGGCAACATATGTACAAATATGCTTGATACCATTGATGTGTGGAGTATGATGTATGAAGTTATAAGTGTTGTACGAACCCCCAATAATCTATAAACAAACAAATAAACAAAACCAATAGCCATTGAAAAACCTATAGTGAAGGCTTTATATCAATTAGACTGGACCAGGATTCTCAGTGACTTGGTGATTAGATTTAGTAATGCCCCACGATGAGATCTCTTCAGGGGTATGACCTGCTTCCAATAGAAGGGAGCACTGTTAAAAAAAAAACTTCTTTCACTTTTTTCTGTGTCTGGAACTTACATCTGGTCCTTTATTTGCTTTGGACTTGAGCCAAAGCTCTGCTCTTTTGCCTACAAATATGAGGAGTTGTAGGCAACTAACTGTATTTACCCATCACCTTCGGATTCAATTGTATCTGCAGTGACAAGTCTGCCCTCTGACCTGCTGATCTTCAGTTTATCAGTCCTTTTGACAGGTCGCTAGATTATGGACAACAGGGGGCCAGTTTCACCCCCAAATCCCCACGCTAGCGGAAAACACCTGGCAGGGCCACAGACAGGTTGCAGGGAATCAGGCAGAGTGATTAGGCACCTATGGGAAAATCCCAATTGAGCAAGCGCAGGCTGAGGCCACCTAAGCACAGGTGAAGCTAAACCTGGCCACAACCTAGGCACATGTCATCACACAGGTGCACCTGAACTCAGCTAATGAGATTGGCTAATACCCTCAACCACGCCTCCCCAGCCAGCGGAGATATATCACACAGGCTCGGGTGCACACCGCAAATGCAGCGTGAGAGTCCTCTCACCTGTGGGTGCTTATGCACCTGTTTGCCAGCTCCAATCGCTCACTCTCGTGGCCTCTGGATTTCCCGTTTCTGAACGTGTGGTTTTGGTATTCTTTGCACGTGGTTTTTCACGTGCAGTCGCAAACTGTGTGGCTTCTGCGCAGCCTTGCACACTTCCCCAAAACAGTGTGTACTTTTGGAGACTATGATACCGACACTTCCCTTTCCCTCAGGAAAGTCACTTGGATTACAAAAGAGCTTCTGCCCTGTGACTTCTTCCAGCGTTACCAAGTGAGAACGAGGGAGACCACCCCAGAAAATTAACCCATTTTGTGCCATTGCTCAGATTAAACCTCTAGACCCTACCTTTGAGATACACAGGCTGGGGACAAAACCCTCCTATCTCTGGAGCGCACATCCCTTTGGGTGCCCTCTTTCTTTCAGACTCCCCCTTTCTTCCCCGCTGGGGTAGAAGCAGAGAAGCTCTGGGGCCCAGGAACATTGTGAGTGTTGGAACTACGAGGCTTTGAAGCCACCAGCCTTCGTTGGAAGAAGAGGGGTCTCTCTCTCATAGTCCGTGCAGACCCTAAGGTATCAACCCTGCCTTGCCAATTTGGCTGCCAATGAGAGCCTACTCCATGGCAGTTCCTCTATTCCACGGACAGAGGTCCCTAAGCACGTGCTCTGGCAAGGTGGCTGCTGGAAGCCTTTCTCCCCGACTTCCTCCCAACCTTATCCCACCACGGGATTCCTGCTTCCTTCCGTGTTTTGCCTTCCTCCTTCATTCCTGCTTCCAGTTTCTGCTGCCTGCGCCTGCCTTCCGTGTGCCACCAGCAGAATGCCCCTGGGCACCCCTTCCGCTTCCCTTTACTGGGCTGGCCCACTTCATTCCTTGGTGCTGCCGTCCTCGTGACCCCACACGGCTGCTGGCCGCACTGTGTCATTTGTAATGTTTCATCTGTAGTCTCTCTGTAGGAGACCCACTCCTCCCAACTTCCTCGCCATTTTTTTTGCAAGATTCCTGATCATGTGACCCACTGATTCCCTTGTCAAGATGGTACCTCAAGATGGTGCCTCTTGTTCCACCCACTGGTTTAACCTTGTGGTCATGGGGACTGGATTGACGAGCTAGCCGGCCCCTTCTGGGCCCTACCCGTTTTCCTTTGTTTTCCTATCTGTTGATATTTCCTTTTGTCAAGATTTGGCAAAAGATCTTTTAGAAGGTAGGTCCCTGGACAACTGCTATTCCCATTGTTGCCAAGACCACTCAAGAGGCCTTTTGTAAGCACAGCTGCTGTTCCTGTCTCCTACCTCCACATAGTGAATGGGCCTGTACCCCAGGCTCTTCATACCCTTGGTACAATTCCACTGGCTTGGTGAATACCTAAGTAAAGATTCCAATTGCCCTCAACTATTGGCTGTATTCAGACTGAACCATTACACAAGATCCCTGCTGCCTCTGGAGGGCCTATTGCTTCACCCGGGTCAGGGATCTCCTTGGAAGTTTCTGAAATGTCACTCAAGCCGGTGGTACCCTAATGCCTGGCTTGCTGTCTAGAAAAGGGTTAGCCCTGGCCAGTGGACTACGGCTGGGTTCTGACACTGTCAAAGATAAAGACCTCTGTCTGAGGCCCTTAGGTTCCCCTGCACGGCAGAACCTCTGGTTAAGGACCCAGAGACACAGGACAGTCTAACCTTTCTGCTACTTTGGTTTCGAGATGGACAGCCAGGAATCCATTCTCAGGGTTCCACCTTTGTACTGCATCTTGTCCAATTGGCCTAAATTTGACCTGCAGATGCTAAAGAAGCAGAAATAGTGTCCTTCTCCAATACTCTAGCCCCAATCTAGGTGATAGGGTATCCTAGCCATGAAATGGCCCGCTTTCCCTCCCTACTCTAATACAACTAGAACCTTTCTGCAAGGTGCTGGGAAAGTTGGTGCAAATACCTTCTGTTTAGGCATTTTGTACTCTTGAGAAACAGTAAGGACCTTTGTTCCAAATGTACCAAGGACCCTAAAAGGCCCAACTATATCACCCTCTATCACTGAACCTCTGGAGCTTGAAGGAAGAGGTCCCCATCTAAACTCTATCCTTGGTGGAGACTTTGGCCCTTGGATGATTCATAAGCCTTTTACCCTAATTGAACTCAGGCAGATTAAGCGAGACCTAGGCATTTACTCAGACAATGAAGAACAGTACATAAATACTTATCAGCAACTCACTCTGGCCTATGACTTGGCTTGGAAGGATGAAATGATAGATATAGGACAGATTTTAAGCAAAAGGCTTGGACTCAGGTGAAGGAGAGAAAGGAAGATACTAAGCACACAAGGTGTTGGCCTCCATAGCTATCCAGCACCCATCTACTGCCTGCTAGGATCCAAAGACCCCTGCAGAGGTTTCAAGTCCCAGGCATGCCAGCATGTGTGCTACTGGGCAAAGGATCACATTAATAGAAGTAGACCTCCATGGAGACCATGCAATGGTTGCAAACAAACTGGCCACTGGCAGGACTCTGTCCTCTGAGGAACACCCAAGAGGAGAGTTGTCTGCGGGCAAGCATGCAACTGCTACATGCACTGAACAAGCCCAGCCCCGATGGCCCGCAGCAGGAGATCGCTGTGACTGGTTTGGAACCCTGGTTGTGCACGGATGTTGACAGGGAGGCCAGTATATTTTTCCAACTGGGTGTCTCTCCTAAATGACTTCCTCATACTTCAAGCAGTAGCTTGACACTTAGATATAACTCATCATCTCCACTATGCCTGGACACTTCCAATCTCAAGGAAAGTAGAGAAAATGAACCAAAACTTAAAACTAACCCTCAGGATATTGACACCAGAAACCCATTTGAACTGGAAAGATGCACTGCCAATAGCTCTGTTACATCCCAGAATTTCCCCACAACATCCTCTGTGTTTAAGCCCCATGAAGTTTTATATGGGCCATCTTTCCTTGTAACAGAGCCAGTCATAGATTCTGAAGTATTCCTAATACAGAAATATGCCTTAAGAGTAGCCAGGAGGATTTCCATCAATATGGGTTTATCCAGGCCCAAGGGAAGGAAAAATTATCTGCCTTGTGCCTTCCTGAAAACCGTTTATAGTTCTTATAGAAAATTGGAAGGATGAGTCCCCAAATTACCAGCTCCAGCCAATCTGGAAAGGTCCCATCCCAGTGATCCTCTCTACCCCTACTGCCGTTAACGTTCCAAGACAGTGTGTAGATCCACCATTCGCGGGTAAACCCGTGGAATCCCTTGGAACCAGCTCCCTTAGATTCAGATCAAACAGAGCAAGATAAGTACACACATGAACAATTAGATGGCCTTACGATGGTGTCTCTTTGGCGCCCTGAGACAGAGAAGTGCTCTGCAGAAAAAAAAATCCACAATTTTTTTAAGTTTATACATGTTTATTATATAAAATACTTGAAATAATAGGATACAATATTTACAGTTATATATTTATATGTGGTGGATTTTTTATTAAATCACTTTATTGGGGTCTCATACAACTCTTATCGCAATCCACACATACATCCATTGTGTCAAGCATTCCTATACATTTGTTTCCCTCATCATTCTCAAAACATTTGCTTTCCACTTGAGCCCCTGGTGTCTACTCCTCATTTTCCCCTCCCTCCCCTTTCCCCCTCCCCCATGAACCTTTGATAATTTATAAATTATTATTATTTTGTCATATTTACAGTGTCCGACATCCTCCTTCACTCACTTCTGCTCTGTCAGACCCTCAGGTAGGAGGTCATATGTAGATCCTTCTAAACTGTTTCCCCCTTCTTCCCACCTTGTCTCTACCCTCAAAGTATTGCCATTTTCACCACTGGTCCTGAGGATTTCATATGTCCTGGATTCCCTGTGTTTCCAGTTCCTACCGTTACCAGAGTTCAACCTCCAGTCCAGCCAGATTTGTAAGGTAGAATTAGAAACATGATAGTGGGGGAGGGAAAGAGAGGGGGAGGGATCATTTAAGAACTAGAGGAAAATTGTATAATTCCTCACTGCGACACTGCATCCTGACTGGCCCGTCTCCTCCCTGTGACCCTTCTGTAAGAGGATGTCCAGTTGCCTACAGATGGGCTTTGGGTCCCCACTCCGCACTCCCTCTCATTTACAATAATATGATGTTGTTTATTGATGCCTCAAACCTGATCCCTTTGACACCCAATGATCACACCAGCTTCCAGGTAAGCTTTGTTGTTTCTCAGCTAGATGGCTGCTTGTTTATCTTCAGGCCTTTAAAACCCCAGATGCTATATCTTTTGATAGCGGGGCACCATCAGCTTTCTTCACCACATTTGCTTACGCACTCACTTTGTCTTCAGCGATTGTGTCGGGAAGGCGAGCATCTCAGACTGCCTAAAATCGATGGTGAGGAGGGTGTAGGAAGTCTGGTAGGGCTGGATCAAGGACAATATAGCCAAAAGGAATCCCTGAAACTCAAATGAAGGCTGAACATGATAGTGGGACAAGAGGAAAGTAAAAAGAAATAGAGGAAAGAACTAGGAGGCAAAGGGCATTTACAGAGATCTAAATACAGGCATATAGATATGTAAATATATTTATATACGATGAGGGGGAAATAGATCTATGTACATACATGTATAGGTTTAGTCTTGAGTAAGCAGATGGGCAGTGGGCCCCTACTCAAGTACTCCCTAAAGCAAGAGCACTTTGTTCTAATAATTCCACAACAGATTGCAAGCTAGTAAAAGCTATGCCACAATTCCTGTGTTTAAAAGAAACTTTCAGGCTATGCTTGTCAATCCAGTGTTAATACTTCCTGAGATTTCCTCTGGAATCTTCCAGTGTGAAATTAACCCACACTCCCATGGGCTTTGCCATCCCACAGCTCCTGCCCTGGACTTACCTGAACTGTTCACCTGTCTGGACTCTTCCACAAGTCATCAGATTACCAATGACACTGAGCCAAGTTGTCATCCTCAGGATCACTAGTGTCTGTATCACCTCCATCCCATCCACAGTGGACGACAACCTCTCCCAATAGAGCAGGAATTGTGTGGACCCAAGGCCCCGCTTTGTGTCCGTTGACAGAGGAAGTAGCCAGAGACTATAATTGCATAATATACTCAAAGATTTGGGTCTATACTCCTTCAGTGGGGAATGGAGTTTCAGGGAATAAAGCACACTAATTAGACACCTATGAGAAAATCAAAACCGACCATGTACAGACTAAGGCCACCTAGCACAGGTAACGCCAAACTTGGCCACAACCTACTTACGTGACATTATACACATGCACCTGAACTCAGCGAATAAGATTGACTAATACTGTCACACAGGCTGAGGGCAGGACCACCTCTCTTCTCTTGCTCAGATGTGTGGTGCCAACAGAGGATGAGATTCCTGTCACATGTGGGCGCGCATGCGCCTGTGTCCCTACCCAGGGTCTTGTCAGGTACCACCACTCTCTTGGCTTCTGGGGATTTCCTGTTTCTGCATATGTGGTTTCATGCTCCTATTCCAATATCCTTTCCATGTGGTTTTTCGCGTGCAGTCACAAACTCCAACGTGATCCCCACAGAGCCTTGCACCCTTTGCAAAAACAGCGGGTACACTTAACATCTGTAATACCCGAGACCTTCCTTTCCCTCATAAAGTCACTTGGATTACAAAAGTGCTTCTGCCATGTGAATTCAGCCTTGCGAAACAAGAACCGAATTATACCACCCCAGAAACCTAACACTGGCAGCTGCATTCATTTATCAGAGAAGCCATCTGACTTGCCTACCTCTTCAACTAGGTGAGCCATTTCCTTTACATACGCCTATTTTTCTGCATATATGTATTATTCCGGGTAGACTATAGAAACAAATCCAGAGACACTCATATGTGCATAAGAAAGAGTTTGATATAAAAGAGCAATTTAATATTGAGAAAATATCTCAGCTCAGTTCAGATCAAGATGATAGTACGACATTAGCCCATATGTCCAATTCCAATCTATACATTCCTCTTCAGACTCATGAAATACATGCAATGACGCTGAATAAAAGATCACAGGCCAGTGGGTGAAAAGTCTTATGGATCCACTGGCGATAGAGGCTCTCAGGGGTCTCCATGAGACTCCTTCAGCTCCAGGGTTCTAGCATGGCTCCATATGTTTTGTCAGCAAGCATGTCTCACAGGAGTGTGTTGGTGTCCCACCTCCAGTGAGCTATTTATCTCCTTGGTACCTTTAAAAGAGGTCATCAAGCTGTGACGTGATTGACAGGCTCAACTCCAAGCCTTCACTCTTCAGTCTCAAATGGACAACAGATTATGTAACTACCACAGACCGCCCCTTGTCAATTTGACACTTTCACAAAACTCTTTAGCCATATATAATTTTCAAACAAACAATAATAAAATCTTATCTGTACCCAACAGGATAAAACTAAAATGGATACAATCCAATATATGCCACCCTCATTTAAACATATTCTATAAGTAAACAAAACAAAAATATCCTATACTTATGTGAACACCTACACCACACCATGATCCTATAATCCAATGGAAATATTCCCCCACCTATGAAAGTTTGTAAGGCAACCACATCATGCACTTATGCCCCATTTTGGGTATCCAATTTCTATATTGCCTACTTACATCAACCCAGTGCTCTGAGGCGACAATCATATTCTTTGATGTGAAGAGTCTTCATTCCAGTTCGAACATTGGGAAATCTGCATCCATAAGCAAAGTAAAATCAGAACAGGCCATCTATAAAGTCAGGAGCAATGTGCATGAGTTCACAGGCTCCAGAATCTTCTCTTCATCTGGTTGGGTTCTGGTCAACCCAATGTCAGCTGCCTCACTTAGCCTCACTAAGGGTGCCATTGGCTGCCTTGCCGTTAGACCAGTGGTTCTCAACCTTCCTAATGCTGTGACTTTTTAATACAGTTCCTCATGTTTGGTGACCGTCCAACCATAAAATTATTTTCACTGCTACTTCATAATTGTAATTTTGCTACTGTTATGAATTGGGCAACCCTGTGAAAAACTCGTTCGACCCCCGAAAGGGGTCGTGACCCATATGTTGAGAACCGCTGCTTTAGACCGTGGACCCCATCACAAATTCTAAACAACCTTAGTCCCCTTGGGCTATATCATGAACCTCAGACCAGACACCCTGCTCTGACCTTCTCCTCTAGTTCCTGTAAACCAGGTCCACAGGTGTCAGTGGTCAGACACAACCAGTCTCTTTATTGCTGCATTTCTTTCACTTCCATGCAACAAGTGGATCCAGGTGGTTACCTAGCCAGCATTTCAGCTTGCCCACAGGCTTCCTTAAATGTTCAGTCCTAGAGAGGCATTTTCTTCATGGTTCCAGAATTTTTTCCAGCCTCAAGCACAAACCACAGTTCAAAATTCAAAGAGTTCCTTTTTATTCTGTCTGTCACTAGCCCCCTAAACAAATCTCTTGGAATTGAAATATCCTGAGTACTCCAAAGCACTGGGTGGGGTTTACCTTTTCAGAGACTGCTTTGCAAGCATTCCTAGCCCATTTAAAGAATCAAAATGCAATGGCTGAAATCAAAGCTTACAAAGTCTCTATTTTCATACTTCTGAATAATCATTTCTATCAATCATTATATCAACATTAACTAGCAGAAGAAATCAGTATAAACAAAATAGAATCACATTCTAATCTCAATTCTTAAAACAGTTGAATTCAATCCTTATTTTGCTTATTTTAATCCTTATCTAAACTATTCAATCTATACAAAGTATGGGATTAGGCCTCTGACAGCATCAAGCCAGAACCAACCAGCCTTCTGACAGCTATTTTGACTTTGTATCAACTATTTACCCTAAAAACATGGTTTCTGAGAAATTCAAGGGGCAATTGCTACACCTGAGCTTAAAATATACATTAACAACATTCATTTTCATCATCTCAAACAGGAATATACAAATACAAGAACCAAACAAAATAATCAAATATTTAACTCCCCATATTCTTTCCAGAAAACAACCTAGTAAACTGCATGGAAATAGCTTACCTCTGGGTAGACAGACAAGAAAACTACTATGAGGCAGAAGTCTAAAATGCATCTACTTTCCTTCTTCATGAATTGTTTCTCTCGTATCCTACTCCCAAGCTGCCATAATGTGGGTAGACTTGAGAAATAAATCCAGAGACACTCAAGTATATAAGAAAGAGGTTTATATACAAGAGCATTTGAATATTAAGAAAGCATCCCAGCCCAGTCCAGATCAAGTCCATAAGTCTGATATTAGCCCATATGTCCTATATCAATCTATAAATTCCTCTTCAGACTTATGAAACACATGAAATGATGCTAAATGGAGGAAGATCACAGGCCATTGGGTGGAAAGTATTGTGGATCCAGTGGCAATAGAAGCATCTTAGTGCTGGCAGGGGTCTCCACATGGCTCCTTCAGTTCTAGGGCTATAGTGTAAGTCCACATGTATTGCCAGCAGCAAGGGAGGATGCTTGTGTCCTGTCTCCAGAAAGCTATTCATCTCCTTAGTGCCTCCAAGTGAGGTCATCAAGCTCTGACCTGATTGACAGGCTAAACTCCATCCTTTCATTCTTCTATCTCAAATGGACAACAGATTATATAATTGTCACAACATATGTAAACTTTATTGCATTGATTACTCTAGAGAACACAGTTGACACCAAGAAATGCATTTTTATAGAGATGAGCTTTTAAAACTGGTTATCAATCGTATTATAATTTTAAAGGCACTCATAAATCTACCTCCATTAGTAAAAGGGTAATACTAGTACAAGGTATGAGTTGGCAATATTAAACATAAAATATCAACAACAACAGATCATGTATTGGCGGGAAGCCAGACTCTAGGTTGTCATGTGCTTGATGCTTCCCTGCAGTTTCATCAGGATTAGAACTAGCTGAAGTACTTAAAATAAAAAGAAATGTCATCTTTCTGCTGAGAATGGTAATATATTGACATTACCAAGACAGATGGGGGCATTGGGCCATCTAAACTCTATCAAATCACTCTTACCAACAGTACCACCCCTTCCCATATAAAAAGAATACCCCATCTTTGTTGGTTAATTCATTATCAGCACCATGATCAGTTCCGCCCACATTTAATAACATTACCCTAGGTGTGCCTGCCAGTATGGCACCTGGAGCATTGGCTGGGCAATTCCCTGAAGCAGATGCCTTAGCAGACATTGCTGAATGATCTCAGGATACACTGCCCTCCACCCCCCACCATTGTGTAAAGCCCTATAACTAAATTTAAAGGTGAAATACAAATTCTCACTCTGAAGTGTGCTTCTCTACAAAAAAAAAACCAAAACCAAAACTACTAAAAAATGTACAAAGAGAAACATTGAGAACATGTGGGGATGTCTACTAAGGGTTTTGATTAATGCTTTAAGGAAAATAAAGGGGATCCGCCTGAGGATGTAGATAAGGTTTTCCAGTTCTTATGGGGATTTGGATGTTAGAGCAAAAAATCATAAGTTCAGATGACCTACGTTTACCATAACAACGAAGATCACTCTCAAAATGAGTCACAGCATCATCTAAGATGGCTCTGATTGTGGTTCGATGTCAGTAAGCCTGCAGTGAGAAGAAACTTAATTTCATTAAGATATTTGCTACAATTGACCCCAGTTTGGCTTCTTAGGATAGAGATCAAGTGGCAGAACTTTATTGACAGAAACAAGGTGTTTGTTATGCATGGTTATGTAATTGATATCAAAATCAAAGTAATAAACAGCAAAGACTTAGGGAGGCTTTCCTTAGGCTTAAAGTAGACAGGAAACATAAGAAATATTCACTTAATCTCAACAAGCAGAAGAATTCTAAATTAAGTGAATTCAGTGTAATTCGAATCACCAAAGGACAGCCGTTGCCCTTAGTCAATTCCTAGACTTGAGCCAGTTTAAAGAATCACAACCCTTTCAATGAAGAAGAGGCCTGCAGCCCTTTATTACAGCCCACACAGTACCACCCCAAATTTATACTGCTATTGTCTCCCCGCCCTCCTCCAAGGGATCTGTACCTTTTTGAAAAGAGTAACAGTTCATTGAAGAAAAAGGACATAAGATATTTGGGGATGGCTAACCACTGATTCTAACTTGTTACTAATTTTAGGCGACACAAATGCCACTGTGCCCTCACCCACTCCCCCTATCAGAGAGGGAGGGTGTGGAGATCAAATTATTGAGGTAGTCCTAGCTCCGGCACATTTCACTCTGTGTCCTAAAACTCATTCAGTAGTGATTTCCCTGGCTTGCGAATGGATAATTGGAAAAGTAATACTCAGCAACTGCCAAAACATCCTGCACATGGAATTATGGCTACTATAGGTAAGAAAAGCCAAATGAAATTTATTATGATGGTCTCTATATAGGAAAATAGAAAAGCATTCCTGCATTCCTGGATTGATTGCTGAGATTAGTGTTACCATCAGGCCTTGAAGGATGCAAGGAGAATAATTCCCAGCACATCCCTATATCATACACCATAAAAACTTATATGCACACGAGGGTTTTATATAAAGGATAATTATACTTTAAGAATAACATCCCAACCCAATCCAGTCTAAGCCCATAAATCTGATATTAGCCCATATGTCTGATACCAATCTATAAAGTCCTCTGCAAACTCATGAAACACATGCAATGACGCTGCATGCAGAACAATCACAGGCCAGTGGGTAGAAAATTCTTGAATCCAGTGACGTTGTAAGCATCTCAACACTGGGAGGGGTCTCTGCGTGGCTTCTCCAGCTTCAGAAGTCTGGTTGCATCAGGGTAGGTCCATGTAGCTTCTTCAGCTCTTGGCACTAGGATAATTCCATGACTCTTGTCAGCTGCAATGTCTCCCAGGGAGTGAGCAGAGAGAGAGTCTCTCCTGATTCCAAGAAGGAAATACCAGAGGTCCCAAAATCCTCAGGAGAAAGCTATTCCCACACAGAGGCCTCATTGGCTGTGATCTGATTGACAGACTATAGTCCACCCTTTCACTCTTAATCCTCAAATTGACAAACGATTATATAACTACCACAATACCCGTCTGGTCTAGGGAAAAAACAACCAAAGAATACCCCGCCCCCTCCTGCCCACATGATGGGAGCAGATTATCATAAAGTTAACTAGATGGTGACTGCAACTGAAGATGTTTATTCAGATTTGATTCATTTCTTGAACAAATTATAATATCTCTACTATAAAGCTATGGATTTTATTTCTGGTTTTGAAGTAGCAGAAGCAGGCCAATAAAATACCTACATTGTCTAACTTCAAGGTACATCAATTATCCACCATTATGTTATAATTTAATTCACAGCAACTTGACCACCTTTTCATTCCACAAAGTGCGACACTAGTCCATTACACTGCTGGAATTGAATGGATTGAGCCCAGTAAGGAACAAGTACCCATGAATCGAGACTAAAATAATCAACCCAATGAAAATAATGGTAACTTCCACTTCAGTAGAATTTGTAGAGGTTCAGTGATGGGAGGCATGTTGAGATATTCCTAAGAAAGTGAAGGCTAAATTGCACCTAGTCCCTTCAGAAAGTCAAACGGAGAGACAACGTATCTCTTAATTAGACACATTTCTCAAATTAGAGTTATTCTTAATGGCATGGATGGATAAACGCTTTAGGGAACAGACATGACTTCAAGTCTCAATTTTGTCTCCTAGAAGCAAGTGTGCCATCTGCAGGTAGTTAATGAGGCTCTGTCAATTCCGATGCTGAGTTCTTCCTCATGTAGTACAGTTTCTCAGATTACTTACTCTCCACACAGAATAAATCAATACAGTGAAAGAATGAATACAACACCGACGCTTACCTTTTCTGATTTTAAACTACTCAATATTCCCATATTTGACTCTAATGACAGAATTTTAATCTGTGTAATTTCCCCATGTATAAATGAAGTGTTTGGAATTCTCATTCATAACAAGGTTACCCGTAGTTGGTGATGACTCACACAGTTGAATGCCTTTGCATAGTCAATAAAACCAAGTAAACATCTTTCTGATTGCTGTGCTTTCAGCCAAGATCCATCTGGCATGAAGACTAATATCCCTTGTTCCACATCTTTTTCTGAATCTGGCTTGCATTTCTGGCAACTCTATATCAGTGTTCTGTTGCATCTGTTTTTGAATTTCCTTTAGCAAAATTTTATTTCAATGTGATGTTAATGGTAATATTTGAAAATGTCCACATTCTGTTGGGTTATCTTTCTTTGGAATGGGCACAAATACGAACCTTCCAGTCAGTTGACCAGGTGGCTGTCTTCCCAATGTCTGGTCATTGACTGAGGGGTGCTTCTTGAGCTGCCTTACTTTTGGAAATCTTTTTTATTGGTGTTCCAGTTCTGAGGAGCCTGTATTTTGCTAATATCTAGGTGTAGCTTAGACTTCCTCCTTCAACAGTATCAGTTCTTGATTTTAAGATATAGTTGAATGTCAACCAATTTTATTTGGTACATTAGCTCTATATATTTATTCTCTTTCCTTTTGACATGTTTTATATAATTCAGCATTTGCTATAGAATTCTTGAATATTGAAATTCTAGATGTGAATTTGCTCTTCGGTTATTTCATCTTGAGATGTGCTGAGCATATTTTCACTTTTGCTTTTCTAGTCCTGACCTTTGCACATCTCATTGTAATGCTATCCTCTCTCTTCTCAAGGTTCCTTATGAAATATTCTATTCAGTTCATTTACTTCATTATTTCTGCCATTTACTTTAGCTAAACTATTACATGTTCAGTAATATTTTCAGAATTTCTTCTGACATAAATGTTCATCTTTTCTTTAATTGTCTGTCTTTTAAATGATTTTTTCCTTCATATATGACATTCTTGATGACAAACCATAATTTGTCTGATTTTCAATCATGATAATTCTATGTATTGATTCTGTTCTTGTCATGGTCTTTAAAATCAAGGTCACATTTTGACTAATAAGGACTTGTTTTCATTTTCTTCAGCTTCATAGAAACATTTCAAAGGGTAGGTGAAACACAAAGTGCACCTATTGGTCAAGGCTGAACTGACTTGAAGAGATACAGTTAGAATGTGAACTTCTGTGTGAGCAATTGATGGTCAGTTCCAGAGTTTTCCACTGACCTTGTCTTGTCTGGTGATGTTTAGCTTCTTCAATTCTCATTCCCACAGATGTATTCAATTTGATCCCTGTATAGTGTATCTAGTAAGGTCCTCATATATAGTTGTCATTTATGTTGTTTTAAAAGGTATATTAATTGAAGAAATTGTTGGTCTTGCAAAATTTTAACAGTCAATTTTTAGCTTAACTTCTACTACCAAGGCCATCTTTTCCAACTAAGATATTTCCAGTTCCCATATTAAAAATACCATTATAAAATATAACTTAATTGCATATTTAATAAACTTCAGGCTGAATTGGTGGGATTCTTCAGTGTCTTCAATCCTCAGTGTGTTTGTTGAATAAATTTTAATATTTGCATAAATGATCTTCTTCATAGTCAAATAGATATGATCTCATTTTAGACAGAATAATACTCAAGATAGATTTTGATTACTTTAATCTGTCTATTAAAGTAATGCTTTTCTTATATTTGCTGATACAGAATGAAAACGTCAATCTTTCGAATGCCTAGAATTTCCTCATGGAAAATCTTCATTGAATTTTATATATCCCCAAAAGTGTGAATTCCTAATATGTAGGACATTGTCTTCCAGGAAAATTATTCAAAATTATCTTGGACCCTAATGATTTCGATTATTTATTTATTCAGAGAAAATCCTAATATGGCAATATATGTGAGTCTTCAGGATAATTTTTAATCTAACTCCTAGAAAGATAATGGTTAAAGAAACAATTTAAATCATAAGCCTTTATATAATTTTACCTTTCCAAATAGATATGCAAGTTTAAAGATTAACAGATTCTATGTAACACTAAGGAGTCTGTCCATTCCACAAATATTGCCTGATTAAAAATATTACATAGAGAGAGAGAGAAAAAGAGAGGGAGAGTGAGAATTCACACAAGAGCAATTTGCAGATAATATGGTTATAATCATATGTTTACAAAGAACATACTATGCCCTGAAAATTGATGAGTTACATTTTATATAAATGATTCGTTAATAAATATTTTAAAAAATCACAAACAAAACAAAAACAAACAAGTGAAAATATCCAGGTATCAGGAAATCAGGATTCTCAAGAAGTTTTGCAACAAACTTCTCTTGGGGTGTGTATGAGGAGAGTATTATCTCTGGGCTGCATGCCTGAAGTCCCTCCCTTTGACCATGGCTACAACCTGTCATTAGGATGTACTAGCACGCCTATGGTTCTTCTGCATCGTAAAACAGAGGTAACATTTTAAAACTCTATTACCGAAGTACTTGATCTATTACATTTGTGTTAATTTTACTTTAAAAAGGTTAAACCAGCGTGAGGATGGCCTCGTTAGTTAAGCCTGGAAAAAGAATTTAGAATGAAGAGACAAGAAACATCATATCTTCAATTGGCCTATATAAACACACTGCCTTGGTCTTGAGAAGACCATATGGCAGAAAAAGGCAGGTAATCTCCGAGAGCCAGGGGTTTAAGTTCTGTGAGTAAGGTTAGGTGTCTTGAGGGATGGAAATCTACCATAACATATGGGTTTAGGAATGTTCCAGATGAAACACAGCCCAACCAAAATGCTGAGCAGAGTGTCCAGTTAACCTGTGTCTGCAATTCTGACCTACAAAAATTAAAAGAACAAGAAATTTAACGTTTTTAAAATCAACTAATTATGGGAATTACTATGCAGCCTAGAAGACTAACACTGGCTCTCATCCAGTGCCAAATGACAGACATGGCTGGGATCCTTCCCCGCTCTGAATTGCTCTAATTCCATAGGGCCTTTGATTCATAATCAAGTTAAATTTTCATTTTAAAATTATGTATATATCACAGCCTTTTTTATGAATCCCACAGCTTGGAGGACACAACCATATATAATCCATCCAGACAAAACTCAGTGCCATGAAGTTGATTCTGATTCATAAAGCAACCGTATAGAACAGGGGTGAATTGTATCTATGCGTTTTCAAGACTAAATCTGTATGGTGGTAGAAATCCTCATCTTTCTCCTATGGAGTGGCTGGTGGTTTTGAACTGCTTACCTTGTGTTTAGCAGCCTAACCTATAGCCACTATGGCACCATAGCTAGTTAACTAACTCTAATACACTGCCATTAAAGCGACAATGACTCAGTGACCCTGAGGGGCAGGGTAGAACCCCACTGTGAGTCTCTGAGACTGTAGCTCTTTACAGGAGTAGAAAGCCCTGACTTCTGAAGGGGTGCTGGTACTTTCAAAATCTGACATTGAAATTACAGTCCAACATGTAGTCACTATGTTCTAACACTCTTAGAGGGTCTAAAATGCCTGCAAATTCCAATTTTGTGACTAATGTCTTTAGCTAGCTTTAAGCTACCATTGAGTCAAACATATTCAAGTCAGCACAGATGAAGGGTCAAGAGAAAAATGACAGACTACATCTCAGAAAATTAAAACAATGGCAAAATTTAGAATTAGTTTTTAGATAATTTTAAAATAAATACTTCTTCCATTTATCTTAAATACATATTTGATATTAGGAAGTATCAGTATAATTCTATTATAATTTTAGCTTGCAGTTATGTGTTTGCTATATTTCATAACATAAAATAATGGTCAATAGAAGTGGAAACTCTGTCACTGATCTCATCCCTGTTTCTTGGTTATTGACAATACTCGTTATTGTTCGTTATATTGGGGAAGTTATCAAGTTAAGAATGTTTCAGATATAATTAGACAAGTTCTCTACCCAGCACTGCCTGAAAGCCTATCTCTCACTGGTCTCACGGCTTTCTCTGTCCTTTTCCTGAAACATTACCAAACTTTTAAATAGCTGCAATCAATGCATTAAGGACATGTAACTAAGCTCACAGGCACTTGGCTCTGGGGACGTTGGTCAGCAAACCCAGTTCCCTTAATGAAGTGCCTGTACCACAAGTCAATCTCTTACCCACAGTCACAAACTTGACTTACTTTCTGGACTAGAAAGTCTGACTGTTCCATAGCCTGCTCTTGGCTCACCTGCTACCACCGCTCTGCTAGTCCTCCGATGGTCCTCTAGCATCACAGCTCTCTCTAGGACCACAGAATGCCCGGTAACATGCGTGTGGACCTGGGGCACTGGCAGGGGGAATCCAGCAGGCTAGTCCTTTGATCGGGCATCATGTTTAAACAAGTTAGATTTTGCAACTGAGAACTCCAAAATCAGGTGTTCTCTCTTCTGCTACAGTTTGACCCACGAACAAATAAAAAGCTGTGCTTCCCGTCTCCCATTCCTTCTTTCTGTCACAAAATGTGGAGGCATTACAAAGGATCCAGTTCCACATCCCAAACGAGAATCCCATGGGAAAGCCGTATTTGACCTCTTCTGGCTGCCAGAGGAAAAGGGAAATTCAACTCCCCCAATAGCCAGAAGGCAGGGAGGTCAGGCAGGTCTTCTGTTTCTCTAAGCCTCATTTTAGGTGCCAGATTTTGTTTAACTGAGTTTTCCAGAGAAACAAAACCAGTAACATTCAAATAATAACTTTACAACATTAAAAAATTATATCATAGAAGCAGCCTGGGCCATTCCAGTTCAAGTCCTGCCTGGGTATTGGCTGTTCCAAGCCAGCAGTTCAAAACCATCAGTCACCGAAGACGAAAGATCAGGCTTTCTACTCTTATGAAGAGTCTCAGGAACCCACAAGGGCATTCTAGCCTCTATTATAGGGTTGCTATGAGTTGGCACTGATTCAATGGCAGCGAGGGTTTTTTGTTTGTTTGTTTTAGACAGCCACATTCTTAGTAACAATTCGTGCTTTCTAGAGAAACAAAACAAGGGACACTCATAATTTATGAAAAGGAATTTTCTAATATATATATCAAGGAAGCATACCAGGTTGTTGACCTCACATCATTTGGTCCCATCCTGGCTGAAGACCCATGCAGTCTCATACAGTCACAAAACCATGAAGCAGGAAGTCCACTCAGGAAAGTGGGACAGCACTGGCCACTGGGTAAAATTCACATGGATCCAAGGTTGGTAGGAACATGGAAGAGTGCTGACAGCTCCCAGGATGGGCAGGGCACATGGGCAGCCAGCCCTAGAAACAGGAAGAAGAGAAGCAAGGTAGAGACAGTAGTTTCCAGAGGCGCTCTCATAAGTAGGCCACATTCCCAAGGAGACGTCATCAGGCACCGTCTTGACTGAGGGCTTGGACTCCACCAGCTCTTCTTAAAGGTGTACACATTGGAAGAAAAACTTACCATCACCTAGGTATATAAGCAGCATATTCTTATTCTTGCTCTTTTTTTCTGAAAATGAATTTTGCTTTTATCCTGGAATCACATGTACACTGCATTTTAAGACCTGGGTTGACATATTATTTTTCCTCACTGCATTTTATTGATATTGGTCTAATCTGGTTTCCACAGTTATTTTTTGAGAATATAGTGGATTTGAATTATTGTTTCCAAAACACAGTATCTGTTGCTTTTTCTCAGCTGTCTCCAAGATATTTTTTTGGTTTTTGTTTTCTGTAGTTTTAATATCCAAAAAGAATATGTAATTTTTGTCATATCTATTTTTAATTTGATTCTTTGAGTTCCTTTTTTTCCTTTCCATTTTTCTTTATTTTTAAGCATTATGACTTTTCTTTTCTGTTTAGATTCAAATTAAACAACTGTTAAAAACTTTTTATATTATTGTAAAGGGTACACTTTTTGTTTTCTTTAATCTTTGCATGAATTTCTAGATTAGAACATAAATATATAAGCTATTTTATATCTTGGCTCTAGCTGTTGTCATTTCCATTTCATTATACCCATTATATAAAAATATATGTGTGTGTGCTTTTTTCCCCTCAAGAACCCAATTTAATAAAATGTACAAGGAGACGGGTAGAAAAGAAACAAAAACAAACAACAATGACCTAACAATGTCACTGGGCGAGAAAGACAATTCAGGAGTGGTCATGTGCCCACGCGGGCAGGTAGGATGGGGGCGGCTCTGAAGGCACTTCCCATTGCGTGTCCACACTGGAGGGTTGCTGTGGGGGGGGGGCAGGGGGGAGTACGTAGTAACAGTTTAGTCGCCACCCCTGAGGGAGGCCACAGATGTAACACTGGTCCTCCCTCCTGCCCTGTCCTCTGGGAGGAGGACTTATAGGGCCCCAGAACTTCAGTAATTCCTCTCGGTTACATTGCCCTGATCAAGCCCTACCAGACCTCCTACACCTTCCTCGCCATTGATTTTGGATCATTTGTTGTTCTTTACTTTCTTTTCTAATGAGGTTGTTCTCTGTTTTACTTTTCTATTGTTCTTAGATTTTATTTGTTTATTTTTATTGTCTTCCAGTATACAAAATCCAGGATAGTCTACAGAAACAATGACTAGATGAATAGTTTCTTGGGCGCAGGTCAAGGGTGACTGTAGGGAGATGGGAAACTGATAATGAGGACGAGAAAGGGAAAGGTGTTTTAACATTGATTGTGGTGATTATTATACAACTCTTAATACAATTGAAAGACTGAATTCAGTGGTATGGGGATTATAAGCCAATACAGCTGTTAATTTTTTTTAAAAAAATGAGATTTGAGCTGGTATGAGAGACAGGGATTGCAATTTGATTGAATCTAATTAAGCTAATTGAATCTAATTAAGCTAATTGTAAAAAATAAAAATATAAGCATTTTTCAGAGAAGTATAACAAAAGCCCTGTTATAGCAATATAACATTTAAAGTGCCCAGAAATAAATATGAGATTAGTTGACTTATAAAGAGAAAATATGATAGTTTTTTAAATAATCAACTGAGATCAGACCTAGCCTAAATCTACTAACAGCAAGAATATTTAAAGAAAATTATTACTGTAGAAGATAAAGTATATATATACATATATATATTAACAATGATTGCAATATTGGAAACTTTTGCAGTTACATAAACCAATCCCAATCAAACTCACTGTCATCAAGTCTATGAAAACTCACAGTGACACTCAGAATAGAGTAGACGGGTCCCATTGGGTTTCCAAGAGAGTAACCCTTATGAAAAGTAGGATACCCTATCTTTCAACTGTGGAGTTGCTGGTGGTTTTGAAGGGCTCACTTTGAAATCAGAAGCGGAGTGAGTAACCTTTACACCACTAAGACTCCTCTTGCCATTACTAAGAGACTATAAAACGATGTCAAATATAACTGGACGGTTTGATGAGTTACTGGATATGAAACAGATTATCTACTATGTAAACATCCACCTAATTAAAATTTTGAAATTTATATTAAATAAAAATTTGGATCTTAAATATACATTATCTGAAGTGTGTGTGTGTGTGTGTGTGTGTGTGTGTACACAGACATGGAAGCAGCATCCTGCTCGGGCACAGGGCTGGACGATCAGCTACCCTTCCCTGGCCCAAACCACACCAGGACCACCGTCAGGGACGACGTCACATAGGCCTCCAAGAAGAGCAAGCTTGAGGGCAACTCAGCGCTATGGGAGACCCCCGGGAGCCCGGCTCACAGGACCCCCAGAAAGCATGTGGGCCCCAGGCGGAGGACACGCCACTCTTCCAGCAGCTTCTGCTGAAGTCGGAGTCTGTCGCTAGCCGCAAGCAGATGCAGGTGTTCCAGGTGATCTCTAAGTCACAGCGCACCTTCTCCAGCACCCAGATAGCCCCCTGGGCCTGAGGCTGAGCCCCCGGGCCTGAAACCACTGCCTGAGCTGTGACCGCAGCAGTCCTCACCCCTGTCCCCTGGCATGGACAGGGAGTCTGAGAGGTCCCGAGCCCGCAGGAGGAAGACCTTGGCCCGCCACCTTTGCCCGAGACACTTGCCCTGGTGGCAGCGGCAGCACCCTGCGGGAAGTCAAAGGAGGGTCAAAGGGAGGCACCACACCACTGTCCCTTTCACCCGCGGCCCCGGACCCCTCTGTGAACCCTGATGGTGGGCTCATGCTGAGAATGGCACCTCTGCCACCACCACCTCCACCACCGTCACCACCTCCATTTCCACCTCCACCTCCACCTCCACCTCCACCTCCACCTCCACCTCCACCTCCACCTCCACCTCCACCTCCACCTCCACCCCCACCCCCACCTCCACCACTGTCACCACCACCACCACCACCTCCACTTCCACCTCCACCTCCACCTCCACCACCACCACCACCACCACCACCACCACCTCCACCTCCACCTCCACCTCTACCACCTCCACCTCCACCTCCACCTCCACCCCCACCTCTACCACCTCCACCTCCACCTCCACCTCCACCTCCACCTCCACCTCCACCTCCACCTCCACCTCTACCTCCACCTCCACCACCACCACCACCACCACCACCTCCACCTCCACCCCACCTCCACCACTACCACCACCACCACCACCACCTCCACCTCTACCACCTCCACCTACACCTCTACTACCTCTACCTCCACCTCCACCACCATTACCACCTCCAACCCTACCATCACCACCTCCACCTCCACCACCACCTCCTCCACCTCCACCTCCACAACCTCCTACCCCACCACCACCTACACCACAACCTCCTACCCCACCACCACCTCCACCTTCACACCACCACCACCACCACCACCACCTCCACCATCATCACCACCTCCTCCACCACCACACCACTCCACGACCACCACCTCCACCACCACCACCACCACCACCATCACCACCACCACCTCCATCCACCATTTCCACCACCACCTCCACCTCTACCACCTCTACCTCTACCTCCACCTCCACCTCCTCCACCTCCATAACCTC